>NW_024499095.1:155208-255875 GCF_017590055.1 Onychostruthus taczanowskii | reverse complement strand
CCCCCCCCACTAATTGTAGACTCTTTTTTTAGTGGAACAGGAATGATCTTCATTAGATTTGCTTACATTTGCCTTTTCTCCAGAAAATCCAGTCCCCACAGCTGGGGGCTGGACCACCATGGCAAATGAAGGCGAGCTCAGCCTGGCAGGGGCAGGAAGAGGGAATATGCAGGGAAAAGGCTGCCAGGCTACCACCAGTGCCCACCCTCCTGCACCCCCTTATCAGCCCCTCCAGGACCTGGGTGCTGCCAGTGCTGCACTGGGCACCACCCAGGGGGTGCTGGCAGCCACAGGGGTGTTCTGACATCAGGGAGTGGGAGCAGGAAAAGCAGCATGGGCAGAGGACACCCCCCAGGATTTGTGTGCTGGGGCACTCGGAGCAGGGGGGAATGCAGGTGGGAGGGAAGGCACAAGGCAGCAGCACTGAGGGCTGTTCCCATCCTGCTGTGCAGGTGCAGGGAATGCCAGAGCCTTGGGGGTCTGCTCGGGTTGTGGGATCATGGAATGATAGAATGGGCTGGGCTGGAGGGCCCTCACAGCCCACCCAGTGCCACCCTGCCCTGGCAGGGACACCTTCCCCTGTGCCAGGCTGCTCCAGCCCCAGTGTCCAGCCTGGCCTTGGGCACTGCCAGGGATCCAGGGGCAGCCCCAGCTGCTCTGGGAATTCCATCCCAGCCCCTGCCCACCCTGCCAGGGAACAATTCCTCATTGCCCAGATCCCACCCAGCCCTGCCCTCTGGCACTGGCAGCCATTCCCTGGCTCCTGTCCCTCCCTTGTCCCCAGTCCCTCTGCAGCTCTGTTGTCCTTCCCACCCCCAGACACACTGCTGGCAGGAGGAGATCTCCTCATTCACACAGTTCACTCCTTTCTGCCTGAAGCCCATGAACACTCACCTTCATGGGAAACTTCTCATACCTCTCATGAAGCCTATGAAAAGTCATGAAATATCTGTGCCTGCCCAGTCTCCCTGCGGGCAGAAAAACCCTTTGGGACTGACTGTGAATCATCTTCTCTCCCTCTCAGTGTGTACCTTGCCAGCAGGAACAAAATGCCTCTTTCTTTGGGTGTCGTGACTGAGAAAGGGCATTTATGGATCACAGAGGGCTTCTAACACCTTCCTGTGGGTCAGGGCCAGAGAGTGAGTGCCCAGGGATGTGGGTGAGGCAGAGCACAGTGCAACCTGGCTGCCAGAAATCCTGGTCTGAATAGCCCAATATTTTCCCCTAGAAGTGGCACATCCTTTCAGCCAAGCGTCGCTTTTGCCTCGTCATGCTCTGTTCAGATGTGCTTCCCATGCCAAGAACAAACCCTACCCAAAGAGTCCTGCTCTGCAGACACCCAAACCCACCCAAAACTCCCATCCAGGAAATTAAGTCTCTGCTCCTGGCAGAATCAGGCCCCCCCAATTGCAGAGTGGGCGGCGCAGGGTGGGAGGGATGTGAATAAACAAAGTCTGCTCCGGCCTTGATAGCAAAATGTTTATCTAAAACCTGCCCCCACCCAGCTGGCTGCTGGGCCTGTGTGACTCAGCTGATTTTGGGTAGGTTTTATGCCAGGGATGAGCCAGGGTAGATTAAAGTCTTCAATTTGTTTATCTTCCCCCCCCCGAAAAGTATGAATCCTCTCAATTTCCCTCGCCTAGGAGAGACATGCAGGTTTGACGGTAAAATTCTGAGTAGCTCTCGGTGCAAAGCCCCCGGTGCCAGCCCCACCGAAAGCACCCAGAACAAAGGCAGGGGTATTTTCTGCGGCCCCGCTGGAGCTGCCAGCTGTGCCCCCAAGCCCCGCACGCCCTCAGGGACACACGGACGCGGCAGAGTTCACAGGATGAGCTTTATTTGGCTGTTAGAAGCGGTTGGCTCCGCGGCAGCGGGCGCGGGCGCTGCCAGGCGCTCCTGCGGCTCCTCAGTGGTACTTGCGGGCCAGGGCGTGGGCAACCACACGCACCAGCTTCTGCCAGGCGGCCTGGCAGTCGGGAGTGAAGTCCTTGCCGAAGTGGGCGGCCAGGACGACGACCAGGATGTCACCCAGGAGCTGTGGGGACAAGAGCAGCCTCGGGTTAGCAGTGCCCCACACATGCACTCACATTGCATGTGAAGGGAAGCCTCTGGGAATCTGCAGTGTTAAAAACCTCCCCCGGGTCCTTTCTAAGATGCGCCTTCAACTTGGTCTCTGCTCTTGCTCTAAAGGTTCAGGTTCTGCTACTGTATGGGAAGAGTAACCAAAAATTCTCCAGAGATTTTTGGAGTAAATTTTTCTTTGTCCCTTCTGGTTTTGTTTTGGAGTTTCTCTCAAGCAGAAGACCCAGCTGAGCTCCCAGCACAGCAGGAGATGGCGCTTGGACCCACAGAGCACAAACAAGGAGCTCATGTTGGCACAGGGGCATTTCTGCCAGCCCCAGCCCCAGCCTAGGGACAAATGGTGGGGTAAATTCCCCACTGAGACACTCTCAGCCAAAGTTTTCTCTCTGCAGGTCCTCTTTTACTTCTGGCATCCAGCCGCCATCTCCTGCTCCTCACTCATCTCTCTGTTCTCCTCTGTGCCAAACTTTGCTCTTGCTCCTTCTCTTCCCCCTTGGCTCAAACCTCTTGGTTGAGTTTCTGCTCAACAACTGCTCTCACTTTGTTCTCCCCCTCCATTTCCTCACTGGAGCCACATCCTCCCCTCCCCTGCCCCCTGCCCACAGCCCCTGTCACCTCTCAGCCCATGCGGTGCCTCCCCACCAGGCTGCACTGCTTCCCTTCCCTCCCTGTCCCTCTGCATCTCCCCCCCAGCCAGCCCCAGCCCCGCTTCCTCCCGCACTGCCCTGGCTGGGGAAATCCCTCTCCTGGTGGGGATCAGGCTGCGGGGACAGCCTGCACTGGGGAGGGCAGGTCAGGGCAGGACTCACCCTGAAGTTCTCGGGGTCCACGTGCAGCTTGTCGCAGTGCAGCTCGGACAGCTGGGAAAAGGTGTTCTTGATGCTGTCCAGGTTCTTGACGGCTTCCCCGAAGGAGGTCAGCACCTTCTTGCCATGGGCTTGCACCTTGGGGTTGCCAAGGACGGCGGTGGGGCTGGACAGGTTCCCAAAGGAGGCGAAGAACCTCTGGGTCCAGGGGTAGACGATCAGCAGCCTGGGGAGAGACACAGACAGAGTCACATCAGCACTCCTGTGGCTGGGGTGTTTCCCTCTGCAGGTGCAGGGCCCTTCTGGAGCTGCACCTACCTGGCCAGGGCCTCGCCACCACACTCGGCGACGTTGACCTTGCCCCAGAGGCCGCTGATGAGCTGCTTCTCCTCAGCTGTCCACTGCACCATGGTGTTGGCAGGAGGGCTGCGTGTCGCACGGAGGAACTCTGGGCTCTTGCTCCCGAAGGATCGCACGCTGGGGAGCCGCTGCCCGGCCCCGCTTTTATCCCCTGCGCGGGGCCCCTCCTCTCCCCGCTGCACCCCTTCATTGGCTGCGCCCCGGGGGCCCCCACGGTCCTGGCACCCGGGGGAGGGACCCAGCAGCAGGGTGGGGCCCGGGGCAAGGTGCCCAGACCCAGCACCGGGCTTGGCTGGCCAGCCGCCCTCCCCGTCCCTGATTTCCAGCCCTGCTGAAGGGGCCGTTATCTCCACGCAGAGCCCCAGCACGGCTCCGTGCACGTCCTGCAGCACTCCCCGGGGAAGCTGCCAGCCCTGGTGCCCCTTGGGTGTGCCAAGGAGGCAGGAGACACAGACCTGGGGCTCCTGGGGTCTCCCTCTGAATGCACCAGGTCCTCCTCTTCCTGCAGGACCTGTTAGGCTTTGGGCTCTCCCTTTGCTTTCCCGTCAGCTCTTTAGGAGTTTGATTAACTTCAGGATGACACTGCTAAAACCATGGCAAGGCTTCACAGCCAAGAGGGAGCTCCTGTCTCAAAGAACCTCTTGGCAGAGGTCAGGCAGGGCTGGAAAGGAGATGTTATAACCCAGGGCAAACCAGCTCCCTGCTGACTCACAGGGCATGTGGAGAGGTGAAAACACTGGGATTACTGGGATCCCACGGAATCCCCAAATTCCTGGGGCTGGCACAGCCCTCCCAGCCCAGGCAGTGCCAGCTGTGCCCCATGGCCACCTTGTCCCCAGCCCAGAGCACTCAGTGCCACCCCCAGGGGACACCTGCAGGGATGGGCACTGCAAAGCTCCCTGGGCAGCCTTTCCAGGAAGAAAAAACATCTGCACAGATGTGCAGGGTGATAGTGCCTGATCCAGGGGTTCAGCAGCCAGAGGATCAGTGGTGTCATGAGAACTGGGAGAGGCAGCTGGGTCTCTGTTCTTCTGCTCCTGTGCCCAGCTGAAGGTGGGAGGGGACAGGGATGGAGCTCATGGGGCATGGGAATGCCCTGCTGGGGTCTGCATGACCTTGGAGCAAAGTGTTTGTATTTGTCCCTGCTCACTGCAGCAGGGGCTTGGCCAAAGGACCCTGGCCAGGCTGGGGGTGGCACTGTTCCCTCTGCAAGCAGCACTGGTGTTCATGGAATCACAGAACCCCAGACTGGGTTGTACTGGAAGGGACCCGAAATCTCATCCAGTCCCTCCCCTGCCACAGGGGGGCAGGGACATCTTCCACTGTCCCAAGATTTTTCCAAGTCCCATCCAACCAAGTCTTGAGAGTTGTGTCTGTTACCTTCTGCCTTTGCTAATCTAAGAATCTTGGGGTTTTAAAAAACCCCAAGCCAACAAAACCTCACGTGCAGGAAGTTACAAGCCATGACCCCAATTTCTCTGTCACTTCTCCCACTTCACATTTTTGTTCTACTCCGCTCACTCTGTGAAAGTCTTCAAACATTAAACCAAGCAATGTCACCTGATGTCCCCAAAAAGTTCCAGAGTGTTCCTGTTTGTATTTTGTGGTGTTTATTTGAGTTTTGTCCTGAACACGCCCCTGGGATCTCCATCTTAGACATGTTTCACTTGCCTGAAGGGGATCGTGGCTCACGTTATCCCATGTTTGTGAGCCCCTGTCCCTCCCTCCCCGTTCCCACAAAGAGCCAGACATCTCCTGGAGGCTGGAGCAACTGGTGTTTATTGGGTGGCTAGAGCCCAGCAGAACCCGAGGAGATTCCCCAGGAGTGTCTCCAGGCAGGAGGGCTCCCAGGGGCTCACTGGTACTCGTGGGCCAGGGCGTGGGCCACCACACGGACCATCTTCTGCCAGGCAGCCTGGCAGGCGGGGGTGAACTCCTTGCCAAAGTGGGCGGCCAGGACGACGATGAGGATGTCACCCAGGAGCTGTGGGGAGCGAGCAGAAGCTGTCAGCCGTGCTGCCCCCACGCCCCTCCCCACCATGCCCTCCGCTCTCTGGGCAGTTCACAGCACTCCAGTGAGGCAGTGAGGGACTGTGTCACCTCTCCAGTGAGGGGCTGTGAGGGGCTGTGTCACCTCTCCAGTGAGGGGCTGTGTCACCTCTCCAGTGAGGCAGTGAGGGACTGTGTCACCTCTCCAGTGAGGGGCTGTGAGGGGCTGTGTCACCTCTCCAGTGAGGGGCTGTGTCACCTCTCCAGTGAGGCAGTGAGGGACTGTGTCACCTCGCCAGTGAGGCACTGTGAGGGGCTGTGTCACCTCTCCAGTGAGGGGCTGTGTCACCTCTCCAGTGAGGGGCTGTGTCACCTCTCCAGTGAGGGGCTGTGTCACCCCTCCAGTGAGGGGCTGTGTCACCTCTCCAGTGAGGGGCTGTGTCACCTCTCCCAGTGAGCAGACCCAGCCCCCAGGTGCCTGCAAGGATGGCAGGGTGAGCCTGGTCAGCACTGCCCCAGCTCTGAGCAGTCCTGCAGAGACCAGGCAAAAACCAAAGGCGAGCACAGCCCAGAGAGTCCCAGCCTTGGGCTCACCCTGGTGCTCCTTTCAATTTTATAAGAAAGACTTAATTCTCAGTATGCTTGAAAATCCCCTGCTTGCTGCCTTGGGGGCAGCAGCCTGGCTGGGAGATTAGGAGCTCAGGGACTGCCTGCTCAGGGAGCTCTCTGGGACACAGGCTGGGAGGGGAAATGTTCATCTCAATGTGCTGAGCAGGGGCCATTTCTGTGGCTCTTCTTGAGTCTGCAGAGTCAAAGGGAGAGCTCCTTCCCCCGGTGCAAACCCAGCAGCACCTGGCAGCTTATTCCCAGCTGCTTCCCAGACAGAAAAGCAGGCCCTGCTCTCCACCTGGGATAGATTTCACTATACTCAGGACCCTTCCTTCCAGCATCCTTCCAGGGCTGTTCCCTTTGGTGTGGATGGAAGATCCCTGAACTCCTGGAATCACAGGATCATGGAATGGTTAAGGCTGGAAGGGATCTTCAGGATATCTCATTCCACCCCCTCTGCCACAGGCAGGGAGCCTTCTACTGGAGCAGGTCTTGGCCACACACTTGCCCCCTTCCATGGACAAGAACCTTCCCTTTAGAGACAAACCATGCCACCGAGGACCAAAGGCAGCTGCAGTGAGGCCCTCCTGCCCCAAGCAGAGTTCCTTGGTCCCTGATTGCAGCAGTGTCCCCGCCAAGCTTTACAGAGCCCTTATCAGCAGCAGTGGCATCTGTGCCCAGGCTCTGCTCTGGAGCCAGGCCAGCTCCATGCTCCTCCAGAGACTGCAGGGCCTTGTGTCTTAAGCCAGCAGGTCCTGGGGGTGTCTTTGTCCCTATTTTAAAATCCCAGAAGGTTTGTCTTGGAGGGACCCCAAATCCCACCCAGTGCCACCCTGCCAGGGCAGGGACACCTTCCCCTGTGCCAGGCTGCTCCAGCCCCAGTGTCCAGCCTGGCCTTGGGCACTGCCAGGGATCCAGGGGCACCCTGCATCCAGGGCTCTCCTGTACTCTCCTGACCTATTTCTGGCTCAGGAGGCTGGTGGTAGCTGTGACTTTGTCACACCAGAGAGGGACAGCTGTCACTGGGAGAGTGACGCTGGCTCTGTGACACAGGCCCCACACCCTTGTCACTGTCCCTAGCCCTGGACAACAGGACTGTCCAGGCGCTGGTCAGAGAGCAGGACATGCCCCACAGCACCACTGGGACGTGTCCAGAGGAGAGGAGAGCAGAATGACCACAGTGAGATAATTCATTGAGACGGAAAGTCCCTGCTGAGGTCCCCAGCCACTGCACTGGGTGCTGACCCAGCCCTGGGCACCCCCGGGTGCTGCTGGCTGCACCCACCATCCAGCATTGTGTGCTGGAAAGTTCCACAGCTCTGAGCTGGAACAGGACGTGGGGATGGTCTCACCTCCTGCCATCCTGCTGAAATGCCCTTTGCTGCTGAAAGGAGAAGCCATGCTGCAGGGAAGCTGGATTCAGATTTTGGGCTTTTTTCCCTAATACTTTTCTCCCAGCCCTTTGTTGCTGCTGGCAGAGCTGGACCTTGCCTGCCTGGCTGTGCAGGATAGAGGGGTGAAGTGCACATCCCTGTTCTCTCAGGAGAAAGGCAGAATATTTATTCCTAAATCATGCAAAACAAGAGTTTTATCGTTCTGAGACAACAACATGTCTCTCCTTGCTGCTTTTTAGGCTGTTCCTGGCAAAACATTGCTGAAACTGAGATGCTTACATCTTTCAGTTCCAGTGAAAAGATGTGCTTCATTAAGCCAAAATGAGTAAAAAAGGACTCTAACCCATCCTGTGCGAGAGCTGCCCTCATCCCCTGCTCTTGGGATCTTACACATTTCAGATACCAAACTCTGACCAAGATGCACCAGTCCTGCCCCATCACTGATGCAGAAAATGCTTTCGATCAACTTAATACATCAGTAGCAAACTATGGAGGGGTAAATTTCTGCGTAATCGGTGAATCTCTATGAATTTATATTCTTGCAATTATCCCAGGAGGAGAGGCGCAGGGGGCAGCCACAGAGACACGGAACACAAAGAATTCCAGAAAAATGTGTTTTTTATTGCCCTTTACAGACACAGGTGCCTCCCGAGGCCTCAGTGGTACTTGCGGGCCAGGGCGTGGGCCACCAGCCCGACCAGCTTCTGCCACGTGGCCTGGCAGGCAGGGGTGAAGTCCTTGCCGAAGTGGGCAGCCAGGACGATGACCAGGATGTCACCCAGGAGCTGCACAGGGGAAGGCAAGAGAGAAATGAGGTCAGCAGAGTGCTGGTCACCCCCTGGCCCTGCACAGCAGCCCAGGACCAGGGACCCCAGCTCCCCAGTGGGTGTGGGGGCCGTGGCCCAGGGAAGCTCTGCCAGCTGCAGGACAAGAGCCCTGTGCTGGCCGTGGGCATGAGTGCCCACCTGCTCCATCTCTGCCTCCTCTCACATTTTCCAGCCACTAGACATTTTTCTGCCTTTCCTTTTTCTGCTGTGAAACCCCACACCTACTTCAGCTGAGGGTCAGTGTGAGGTCCACCTTCTGCATCCCCAGAGCCAGGTTTAAACAGAGGCTGAAGCAGAGGCCAACATCCTGCTCCTTTTCTCCAGCCATGCCTGCACAAGCCCCCAGACTTTTAGAGAATCCCCCTATGTTTGTCACCAAATTTGTCCTTGCAGCCCAGAGCCTAGTATTACCCTGCACTATTGAATTCCCAACCTTCCCCTGTCCCCCAGTTCCCACTCCAGTCAGCCATGTCCTGTTTGGTAAGTAAAATACAAGTTACTGATGCCTGTTGGAAACCCCCAAGGCACTGAGATGCTCTGAGGAAGGAGGAGCAGAGGGTAAAGCTCCAAGGACAGCTCACCCTGAAGTTCTCGGGGTCCACGTGCAGCTTGTCGCAGTGCAGCTCGGACAGCTTGGAGTAGGTGCCCTTGAGGTTGTCCAGGTTCTTGACGGCTTCCCCGAAGGAGGTCAGCACCTTCTTGCCATGGGCACGCACCTTGGGGTTGCCGATGATGGCCGTGGGGCTGGACAGGTTCCCGAAGTCAGAGAAGAACCTCTGGGTCCAGGGGTAGACGATCAGCAGCCTGGGGAGAGACACAGGCAGGTGAAGCTGCCTGACCCAGTGGCTCCCTGCACTGCAGGGCCCTTCTGGAGCTGCACCCACCTGGCCAGGGCCTCGGCGCCGCATTCCTCCACGTTGACCTTGGCCCAGAGGCTGCTGATGAGCTGCTTCTCCTCGGCTGACCAGTGCACCATGGTGGCTGCAGGAGTTCACAGAGCTGAGCTGAGCCCAGAGCCTGGGCCGGGTTTTATGCCCTGGGCCAGCCCCTGGCCGGCCCCTGCAGCGGGGCCATTGGCTGGCACGGGCGGGGGTCCCTGCCGGGGGTCCCCATGCAGTGGTCACTCTGCAGTGAGGTGTGGTCTTCGAGGAAATCCCTGTGAGTCCCTTAACAGGCCAGGCCAGGACACAAAACCCTCTTATCTCTCTCTCCTTCAGCCCTGGCTGCCTGTTCACCACAGGCGTGGACATTCCACCCATCCCTGAACAGGCACAGACCCCTCAGAGAGGTACTTTAGATTCATGGAATTGTCTGGGTTGGAAAGGACTTTAAAGCTCTTCTTGTTCTACCCCCTGCCATGGACAGGGCACCTTCCCCTATCCCAGGTCACTGCAAGCCCTCTCCAGCCTGGCCTTGGACACTTGCAGGGATGGTGTTGGTGAAGCAGAGGTCACCTCCTCAGCTCCAGGTTTCCAGGAATACCTGTGTGGGATGCCAGGGTGGGCTGCAGCTGTGAACAGGCTCCTTTGCTCTGCCCACGTGCGTCCAGTGTGAGCCCTTCAGAGGTCTCTCCTTGCACAAGCACAGCAGGACCCTGCCCTGTCACAGCCCACCAGCAGCATCCATTTCCACCAGGTCAGGCTCTGCCTACAGGCTTTTGTCTGACTCTGGCTGACACCTGCACAGGTGTTTTCCTGGTTTCCAGGCCTCCAGTGAAGCTGTGCCCCTGTGCTCAGAAAGGCAAAGCCAGGATGCTTGAACTGTCAGGCATCCAGACACAACCACAGACATGGAATTGTTCCAGGTCAGGCTGAATGGGGCGTGGAGCAACCTGCTCTGGTAGAATGTGTCCCTGCCCAGCGCAGGGAGCTGGAACTGGGTGATTATCCAACCCAAACCATTCCAGCATTCTTTGAATCTGTGGCTTTGGGTCTACCTGTGGGATGGTTGAGAAGTCTCATCCAGACATCAGAAATCCTCCAATTACAGACATACTGGTCCATTGATCTGGGAATGCTGGAGAGGGACTTCTTACATGGGGAGGCAGAAATAGGACCAAGGGAATGGCTGCCAGTGCCAGAGGGCAGGGCTGGATGGGATCTGGGCAATGAGGAATTGTTCCCTGGCAGGGTGGGCAGGCCCTGGTACAGGGTGCCCAGAGCAGCTGGGGCTGCCCCTGGATCCCTGGCAGTGCCCAAGGCCAGGCTGGACACTGGGGCTGGAGCAGCCTGGCACAGGGGAAGGTGTCCCTGCCATGGGGTGGCACTGGTTGATCCTTAAAACCCCTCCCAACCCAAACCATTCTAGGATTCTGGAATTCTCTGTCTGCTTTTCTGTTTGAACCTGTGATTTCTTCTTCCCTTGAAGCACTTTACTCATCCTTTGCCTCATCCTCTGCCTCATCCTCACACTAGGCGAACCTCGTGCCATGGCTGTTGTGGTTTTGGTACATCCCATTCATGGCATGGTGCATTGTCCTGTGAACTTGGAAAAATCCCTTGGAGACCTGGATTTTATCTCAGTCCCTCTCCCTTTTGCAGTGTCAGGATCCAGGGAATGGCTGCCAGTGCCAGAGGGCAGGGCTGGATGGGATCTGGGCAATGAGGAATTGTTCCCTGGCAGGGTGGGCAGGGGCTGGGATGGAATTCCCAGAGCAGCTGGGGCTGCCCCTGGATCCCTGTCAGTGCCCAAGGCCAGGCTGGACACTGGGGCTGGAGCAGCCTGGCACAGGGGAAGGTGTCCCTGCCAGGGCAGGGTGGCCCTGGTGAGGTTTAAGGTCCCTCCCAAAGGCTGGACACTGGGGCTGGAGCAGCCTGGCACAGGGGAAGGTGTCCCTGCCAGGGCAGGGTGGCACTGGTGAGGTTTAAGGTCCCTCCCAAGCTGCAGCAGTCTGGCACTGTGTGATCTCACTGGAGACACAGTGGCTCGAGCCCATCACTGTGATCCCCTTGGGCCATTCACATCTGCAGTCACACTGTAGCTCCTCACCACAGGGTTCTATGAGACTTTATTAATTTTTTCCACTTCTGGGCCGTGGGAGAGGCGCTCTCAGCAGCCCCAGGCAGGCTCTGATAGCCCGGGCAGCGGGGCTGTGTGGGGCAGATAAAGGTATCGGTGCTGCCTGGGCTGCTCACCTGCACAGCAGGCACACGACACACCCGTGCCTCTCAACAGATCTGGGGACTCCAGAAGTTGCCCAAATTCACCCTTCAGAGCTACAAGGAGTGTGATGGAATAGTGCAGCCCTGAATTCCCAGGCAGGCATTCCCATCCCAAGCCAGCAGCTGCTCGCCCAGCTGGGGATGACAATGAATGGCCTCAGTGGCCTCTGCATTTATTACCTCTCTGCAGCCTGAATTCCCTGGCACTGAAATTAAAACCCAGGCTGCATCTGGGGCTGTTCTTAGCAATGCACTCGCCTCGTCTGTGATAGGAGATTCATTTTCAGCTCTGCAAGGCCGAGCTTTAAAAGAGGGAAGATAGTGATGCTTTCCTGCTACATCTGAACCAGCAGCAGGGAAACGCTCAGGGAGGGGCAGCAGGAGGGTGAGCCTGGGACAGGCAGGACCACATCAAACACAGAGGCTGGAGGGGAGTGTTACCTGCAGCATTAATATTATTTTTAAAATGTGGTTAATAAATGCTGGGTTTCTGGAGCCTGTTGAAAACAGGCAGAGACATGGCTTGTGGTGAGAAGCCTCCTGGCCTGGAACCACTCTGTGACCCATCAGGGTCTGCTTTTACTGGTGTGGGAGCAAGATGACTTTTCATGGATGGGTAATGATGGCCATAAAGAGGGAAGGAGGGGCAGGGAAGGGGGAAGGAGGAAGGCAAAGGAAACAGGAGGAAGAGAGGCAGAAGTAATTTCCATTCATACGGGCCCACTCCATGCTGTTCTCCTGTACTGATCCCTCTAATGGTTGGTTTTATCCCCACAGCAGCTCTTTAACCTCTAAATCCCTTCAGATGGGCACAATAGCGGAGGAATAACAGCAGGTGAATCAGCCTCTTAATCGGATTAGGGTCTTGTCCCTGTGCCTGGGGACTGTCTGTCACGGCAATGGCCTTTTGCAGCCACTCTGCAAATTTCCACCTCAGCTGCAGCCCGTGCTGCCCCACAGGGCCCACTGGCCCATTTGGCTGTGGCCAGTCTGGGATGGCTTGGAGGGCACAGGTGATTTCCCACCACGCTGCTGCTGCAGGCACCCAGCAAGGGGTGCCTTCAGAATGGAGCTCGGGGCAGCAGGGGATAACAGGAACCCCTGGAAAACTGGAGAGGGACTGGGGACAAGGCCTGCAGGGACAGGAGCCAGGGAATGGCTGCCAGTGCCAGAGGGCAGGGCTGGATGGGATCTGGGCAATGAGGAATTGTTCCCTGGCAGGGTGGGCAGGGCTGGCACATGGTGCCCAGAGCAGCAGAGCAAAGCCAGATGCTCCCAGACTTTAGTGAAAGGGGCAGAACATCTGCTCTAAGCACATGCAGGATGGGGTCAGTGATGAATCCAGGGAAATGCAGAACGAGTGTGTCTGAATCACAACAATTTGTACAACTCCCCCTGGCTGGGACTGGTTGTTGCCTGAACGTGGTGGAAAAGAATTTCTGGAAATGCAGTTTTTTCCTTAGAAGGGAGAGGGATACTGGAAGACCCCACAGGCAGCAGAGGTGTGGGGGCTCCACAGTGGAGACCCCAGGCAGGCTGGAATTGTAGTTCTGTCCCCACTGAGGGACTCTGCTCTCAGCACAAAGACATTCCTGTTTGTTTCTCTGCTGTAACAACCAGGGGAAATGCAGTGGAGGGTAAATTAATTCCTCTCTGCCCCTAAGAAAGCTCTCTCATTTCAGGATCCAGATTTAACCCTTGGTATCTTTTAGGTCTGACTCTAAGAGTTGTGGAGCACCCCTTGCTCCAGTTTCACCTTCATACCATGTAATCATGGAAACATGGAATATCCTGAGTTGAAAGGGACAGAATCCCCAAATCCCTGGGGCTGGCAGAGCCCTCCCAGCCCAGGCAGTGCCAGCTGTGCCCAGTGCCACCTTGTCCCCAGCCCAGAGCACTCAGTGCCACCCCCAGGGGACACCTGCAGGTTTTTTCCTTAGAAGGGAGAGGGATACTGGAAGACCCCACAGGCAGCAGAGGTGTGGGGGCTCCACAGTGGAGACCCCAGGCAGGCTGGAATTGTAGTTCTGTCCCCACTGAGGGACTCTGCTCTCAGCACAAAGACATTCCTGTTTGTTTCTCTGCTGTAACAACCAGGGGAAATGCAGTGGAGGGTAAATTAATTCCTCTCTGCCCCTAAGAAAGCTCTCTCATTTCAGGATCCAGATTTAACCCTTGGTATCTTTTAGGTCTGACTCTAAGAGTTGTGGAGCACCCCTTGCTGTGACTGCTCCAGCTTCACCTTCATGCCATGTAATCATGGAAACGTGGAATATCCTGAGCTGAAAGGGACAGAATCCCCAAATCCCTGGGGCTGGCAGAGCCCTCCCAGCCCAGGCAGTGCCAGCTGTGCCCAGTGCCCCCTTGTCCCCAGCCCAGAGCACTCAGTGCCACCCCCAGGGGACACCTGCAGGGATGGGCACTGCAAAGCTCCCTGGGCAGCCCCTGCCAAGGCCTGAGCACCCTTTCCATGGGCAAATTCCTGCTGAAAAGGACCTACAAGGATCATTGTGTCCAGCTTCTGGCCCTGCACAGGACCACCCCAGAAATCCCAACATGTGCCTCACTTCTCATACAAACATATTTTAACTGACTTGGAGCTTTTCACAGCATTGCTTTAATTTTATAGGAAATCTCCTGGGTCTGCAATGTGGGTCCTGGGTGACACTGCTGGGGAGGGTGCCGCAGAAATGCCCAAGAAACTGCTGGACCCTGTTTGCCCATCCCTGTCCCTGTGTCCCTGCAAAGGGACCCACCAGGATGTGGCACTGGAGCCACCCCAGTGCCACGGGCTCCAGAGCTGCCCCAGTGAGTGGTGACAGGGTGAGGGGCATGAGGTGAGGCCTAAGGGCCAGGATGTCTGGGACAAAGCTAAATTTTAGTGAATCTGCTCCTGAGTTATCCCTCAGCACCAGAACTCGGGCAGAAGCACCCAGAAAGGGCCAAAAGCAGGATTGTCATTGCAGACAGGCTCCTGCAGGACGGGCTCGCTGAGGGCAGAGGTTTCCTGGAGGGTTTGCTCTGCCCCAGCCCTGGCTGGGCTCCATCTCAGCACAGGAGGGACCCGGGCTGCAGGGGACACTGAGGGGACACTGAGGGGAAACTGAGGGGACACTGAGGGGAAACTGAGGGGACACTGAGGGAGGGACACTGAGGGGAAACTGAGGGGACACTGAGGGAGGGACACTGAGGGGAAACTGAGGGGACACTGAGAGGACACTGAGCAAGGAACACTGAGGGGACACTGAGGGGACACTGAGGGAGGGACACTGAGGGGAAACTGAGGGGACACTGAGAGGACACTGAGGGGAAACTGAGGGGACACTGAGAGGACACTGAGGGGAAACTGAGGGGACACTGAGAGGACACTGAGGGGAAACTGAGGGGACACTGAGAGGACACTGAGGGGAAACTGAGGGGACACTGAGAGGACACTGAGGGGAAACTGAGGGGACACTGAGAGGACACTGAGGGGAAACTGAGGGGACACTGAGAGGACACTGAGGGGAAACTGAGGGGACACTGAGAGGACACTGAGGGGAAACTGAGGGGACACTGAGAGGACACTGAGGGGAAACTGAGGGGACACTGAGAGGACACTGAGGGGAAACTGAGGGGACACTGAGAGGACACTGAGGGGAAACTGAGGGGACACTGAGAGGACACTGAGGGGAAACTGAGGGGACACTGAGAGGACACTGAGGGGAAACTGAGGGGACACTGAGAGGACACTGAGGGGAAACTGAGGGGACACTGAGAGGACACTGAGGGGAAACTGAGGGGACACTGAGAGGACACTGAGGGGAAACTGAGGGGACACTGAGAGGACACTGAGGGGAAACTGAGGGGACACTGAGAGGACACTGAGGGGAAACTGAGGGGACACTGAGAGGACACTGAGGGGAAACTGAGGGGACACTGAGAGGACACTGAGGGGAAACTGAGGGGACACTGAGAGGACACTGAGGGGAAACTGAGGGGACACTGAGAGGACACTGAGGGGAAACTGAGGGGACACTGAGAGGACACTGAGGGGAAACTGAGGGGACACTGAGAGGACACTGAGGGGAAACTGAGGGGACACTGAGAGGACACTGAGGGGAAACTGAGGGGACACTGAGAGGACACTGAGGGGAAACTGAGGGGACACTGAGAGGACACTGAGGGGAAACTGAGGGGACACTGAGAGGACACTGAGGGGAAACTGAGGGGACACTGAGAGGACACTGAGGGGAAACTGAGGGGACACTGAGAGGACACTGAGGGGAAACTGAGGGGACACTGAGAGGACACTGAGGGGAAACTGAGGGGACACTGAGAGGACACTGAGGGGAAACTGAGGGGACACTGAGAGGACACTGAGGGGAAACTGAGGGGACACTGAGAGGACACTGAGGGGAAACTGAGGGGACACTGAGAGGACACTGAGGGGAAACTGAGGGGACACTGAGAGGACACTGAGGGGAAACTGAGGGGACACTGAGAGGACACTGAGGGGAAACTGAGGGGACACTGAGAGGACACTGAGGGGAAACTGAGGGGACACTGAGAGGACACTGAGGGGAAACTGAGGGGACACTGAGAGGACACTGAGCAAGGAACACTGAGGGGACACTGAGGGGACACTAGGGAGGGACACGGTGGCTGGGCAGGGAAGGGAGGGCCGAGGGAGGCAGACAGGTTTCCCAGCCCCGTGCCCAGCCTGGAGCTGTCCTGGCCCGGCTCGGCTGCTGGCCCATGCCGGCTCACCCGGGCTATCAGCCGGGACCCCCGCCCGGGCCGGGCCCCGCTCCCGGTATCGGCCCGGGCAGCCCGCAGCCGCTCCCCGGGGCCGGCCCCGATAGCCCCGGGCTGCAGTCCCAGATAAGCCCGGCCCAGGCGGCTCCGGCTGTTTGGAACCGGCAGGGTCAGCACAGGGGCTGGACAGACCGATGGACAGATCTCCCACAGCACAGCATCCCACCAGGTGCAGTTCTGCTATGGAACCATGCAATGCTTTGGGCTGGAGGGCCCTCAGAGCCCACCCAGTGCCACCCTGCCATGGCAGGGACACCTTCCCCTGTGCCAGGCTGCTCCAGCCCCAGTGTCCAGCCTGGCCTTGGGCACTGCCAGGGATCCAGGGGCAGCCCCAGCTGCTCTGGGAATTCCATCCCAGCCCCTGCCCACCCTGCCAGGGAACAATTCCTCATTGCCCAGATCCCATCCAGCCCTGCCCTCTGGCACTGGCAGCCATTCCCTGGCTCCTGTCCCTGCAGCCCTTGTCCCCAGTCCCTCTGCAGCTCTCCTGGAGCCCCTTCAGGCCCTGCCAGGGGCTCTGAGCTCTCCCTGGAGCTTTCTCCTCTCCTGTCCATGGGGTACATTGAGTTTTCCCATCCTGTTTTCCTCTCAGGGCAGCTGTGAGCTGTCCCAGGACAGGGGTTCAGGGTCTCCTCCATCCCTGCCCAGTGCCCCCAGGCAGGATTCACAGGGACTAGGAGAATGGGACAGGACTCTCCTCAGGACCCTTCCCTCTGCTCCTGTAGCCGTGGGGCTGCTCTCCCCCTCCCCAGAGCTCCCGTGGCCCCTGGGGGAGCCCCGGGCTCCATGGACAGGCTGAGCCAAGCCCTGCTGCAGGAAAAGCACCTGAACCATGCTGGGTTGTGCTGTGCTGGCAGCAGAGGCTGCAGAGCAGGTACCCCTCAGCCAGGTAGCCCCAGAGCCCTCAGGGTGGGGGTCTTGCTGTCCCTCAGCAGCTCCAGCCCCCTTTGTGGCAGGCCAGGTGAGCTCCGAGTGGTCTCACAGTGCTCCCAGCACTGCACCTGCCCCAGGCCGAGCTGGCTCTGCCTCTCGCTGCTTTGCAGAAAGTTCCCTCCATCACAGACCTCCAAAAAAATCCCAGCGTTGTCTGGGAACCATGAGAGCTGTCCTGGACCTCACAGTCCTGGGGCACGTGCTAACTAAAGGTTTCCTGTGTGTGAGGGTGGCTCCAGGTCAGGCAAGGCCTTTTCTCCTCCTGCTCATGGCATGGCACCACCTGGGAAAGAACATGTTTTATGGGTCTAGTTCTGCCTTTCCAGCCTTAAAGCTGGCAATGGATAGAGCTGTTCCTGTGTTGGGGCTGGTTTGGGGAGGGCAGACCTGCCCTGACTCCACACCTGACCCCAGCCTGCCACCAGGCTCTTATTCAAGTAGCAAAAGGGGCTCTGAAAATGGGGTGGAACCTGGGGAAATCACCCTGCAGAGGCAGGTGAAGCACTGGACCTGGTCCTTGGGGTAGCCCTTGGCAGAGCCTCTCCCACTGCCCCAGCAGAGACCATGGGGCTCATCCCAGCACCTCTGGGGTCCCAGACCTGTGAGTGAGTCAGGGACTGGCCTGAGCTCCATCACTCATTCTGCTCAGCTCTGCCCTGCACCAGCACTGCGCAGAACCAGGGAGCCCCAAACAGCAGCTGAGCTGGGGTGGGCTCAGGGCACGTCCCACAGACCCCGTTACACCCAGCCCAGGGCATGCTGCTCTTTGAGGCTCCTCTTCACACACCCAGGCAGAAAGGGGGCTCTGAGAGCCGGGTCAGGATCGGGACCAGAGTCAGGATCAGGGTCAGGATCAGGACCAGGATCAGGATCAGGACCGGGATCAATGTCAGGACCAGGGTCAGGATCGGGACCAGAGTCAGGATCAGGACCAGGATCAGTGTCAGGACCAGGGTCAGGATCGGGACCAGAGTCAGGATCAGGGTCAGGATCAGGACCACGATCAGTGTCAGGACCAGAGTCAGGATTGGGACCAGGGCCAGGATCAGGACCAGGGTCAGGATGAGTTCCAGGGTCAGGATCAGTTCCAGGATCTGTGCCAGGACCAGGATCAGTGTCAGGACCAGGATCAGGATCGGGACCAGGGTCGGGACCAGGGTCAGAGTTGGGGTCAAGGTGAGGGGTCTCACCCCCATGCCCAGGACTGGAGCCCTTTCTCTGCAGTTTATGGGATGTTTATGTGCTCTCCCATCACAGACCGGTGGGATGAGTTTGCACACGCTCAGGGTGCTGAGTCACGGTGCTGGCCCCAGCCTGGCCGTGCTCAGGGGTGTCAGGACCAGGGTCAGGATCGGGACCAGAGTCAGGATCAGGACCAGGATCAGTGTCAGGACCAGGGTCAGGATCGGGACCAGAGTCAGGATCAGGGTCAGGATCAGGACCACGATCAGTGTCAGGACCAGAGTCAGGATTGGGACCAGGGCCAGGATCAGGACCAGGGTCAGGATGAGTTCCAGGGTCAGGATCAGTTCCAGGATCTGTGCCAGGACCAGGATCAGTGTCAGGACCAGGATCAGGATCAGGACCAGGATCAGGATCGGGACCAGGATCAGGATCGGGACCAGGGACAGGACCAGGGTCAGAGTTGGGGTCAAGGTGAGGGGTCTCACCCCCATGCCCAGGACTGGAGCCCTTTCTCTGCAGTTTATGGGATGTTTATGTGCTCTCCCATCACAGACTGGTGGGATGAGTTTGCACACGCTCAGGGTGCTGAGTCACGGTGCTGGCCCCAGCCTGGCCGTGCTCAGGGGTGATAACTGGGGTGGCACAAACAGGAGCCTTGTGGGCAGTGATAAGCCCCTGGCCCAGGGCAGTGTCCCCTTTCTGCTGAGTCAGACTCTGACACAGCAGAAAACATTTCTGCTGAGCCAGAGGGGCAGCCACGGGAAAACAGACAGCTTTTTAAATTGATTATTTATTTTTCTTAGCAGAACCAGGAAGGCTGCTCTGGAGTCCCCAGCACGGGCTGCTGACTCCTGTGTCAGCGAGGGGCTCAGGACCCTCCTCTGTCTGTGGGGCAGAGCCCGTGGCAGGCTCAGGAGCTCTACATTCCCAAAGGGATGGTGGGACACATCCTGAGATCCAGCCCCTCTTCTCCATCCCCCTTCTGCTGCCCTGCTGCACATTGGGGGCAGGGTGTATGGAAGGTGCCAGCTGCTGCTGAAAACTTTTCTGTTCCCCTAAGATAGGGAATTTCACACCTTGTCCTCCTCCTCCCCTGCTCCCCCCGTGCTGGCTACAGGCAGGGCTCCCTTGGGGAAACTGAGGCACAAAGCAGAGTGGCTGCTCTCCAGAAATGCCATGAAATGCTCATGGCAGGGGTAGATCCCCTTCAGGACAGGGGCATGTTTGCTGTCTCATGTCCTGCTCCTAGCCAGGGACACAGCAAGATAAAATCTTCCTCAGAATTAATAGAATTCCTTAAAATGTTTCAAATTCTTTCATTAATATCTTAGCATCATGGCATCCCAGACTGGTTTGGGTTGGAAGGGACCTTAAAGCTCATCCATTTCTATCCCTCTGCCATGGACAGGGACTCCTTCCACTGTCCCAGGCTGCTCCAAGCCCTGTCCAGCCTGGACGTTCTGACTGGGCAGTGATGCCCAGCCAGTTTGGGGCTGGGGGTGCAGTGTCCCCCTGAACAAGCCAGCCCCAGGCCAGGGAGGTGGGTGCTGAGCCAGCTGTGCTCCAGCCAAGCTCCTGCTGTGCTCCCAACCCAGCCTCTTCCCCTGGGACTGGGCAGCTTTGGGGTCCGTGTGGTTCAGGTGACCCACAGCACAGATGATTGTGCTGGGAAGCATGAAGCTGTCCAGACTGAGCTCCATGGATTCAAAGGCACAAAATTCACCCAGGATCTCCTGTGTCCCCAGGAGCTTGTGTTTTTCACAAGTCCCTTCCAAAGAGGCCCTGAGAGGGGGTCTGGAGGCAGCAGCACTTCCCCAGGAAATGCCTTTTCCTTTCTGCTTGGAATGTAGCAGCTTCCTGGGGCAGCCTCTGCTGGTTCATGCCCAGGGGACCACAGACCTTTGGGGGATGCAAAAGGACCTACAGAACCACGGGATGAGGCAAAAGAACCAACCGATTTTTTGTTGACACAAACAGCAGCAAATCCACTTTTTCAGGCAGGGAAACTGAGGCACGGCTTAAAGCAGGGAGGGAAGAACAGCAGGAGTGACTGGGGCAGACCCAGTTTGTTCTCCCAGAACCCCCGCCCTGGCGTGAGCCCCTGCTGCTCCCATCAGTGCCCGGGGTTTCCAGCAGAGGTGCTGGCGTTTGGCTGCTCCAAGCCCATCCCTAGTCTTGGCTGTGGGTTTTCCACCAGGCAGGGTTTGGTGCTGAGCTCTGCTGATTCGGGATTTCTCCACCCTCAGAGGTAAAACCTAGGTGGGGTCCTGGTGTGGTGAGAGGCACAGGGAGCAGAGCAGAGCTGGGGGGTGAGCTGCCGCTGCCCTCCAAGGCTCACTTTACCTCACTCAGTTCCAGAGGTGTCCCAAGCACGAAGCTGGAGCCACGGGGCAGCCGCTCCCCAGGGTTTGCAGCTTCCAGGTGTGGGAGCCACCTGCACCCCCGTCCCCAAAAACCCCTGCCCCAAACCTCCTTGTTCTGCACTGTCCCAGCCCCAGTGCCCCAGGGAACCTCCTCCCTGCCCAGTTTGTCCATCCCTGCTAGGAACCCAGTAAATAACTCTGGGTCCGTGTGGTTCAGGTGACCCACAGCACAGATGATTGTGTTGGGAAGCACGAAGCTGTCCAGACTGAGCTCCATGGATTCAAAGGCACAAAATTCACCCAGGATCTCCTGTGTCCCCAGGAGCTTGTGTTTTTCACAAGTCCCTTCCAAAGAGGCCCTGAGAGGGGGTCTGGAGGCAGCAGCACTTCCCCAGGAAATGCCTTTTCCTTTCTGCTTGGAATGTAGCAGCTTCCTGGGGCAGCCTCTGCTGGTTCATGCCCAGGGGACCACAGACCTTTGGGGGATGCAAAAGGACCTACAGAACCACGGGATGAGGCAAAAGGACCAACCAATTTTTGTTAACAAAAATAACAGCAAATCCACTTTTTCAGGCAGGGAAACTGAGGCACGGCTTAAAGCAGGGAGGGAAGAACAGCAGGAGTGACTGGGGCAGACCCAGTTTGTTCTCCCAGAACCCCTGCCCTGGCGTGAGACCCTGCTGCTCCCATCAGTGCCCGGGGTTTCCAGCAGAGGTGCTGGCGTTTGGCTGCTCCAAGCCCATCCCTAGTCTTGGCTGTGGGTTTTCCACCAGGCAGGGTTTGGTGCTGAGCTCTGCTGATTCGGGATTTCTCCACCCTCAGAGGTAAAACCTAGGTGGGGTCCTGGTGTGGTGAGAGGCACAGGGAGCAGAGCAGAGCTGGGGGGTGAGCTGCCGCTGCCCTCCAAGGCTCACTTTACCTCACTCAGTTCCAGAGGTGTCCCAAGCACGAAGCTGGAGCCACGGGGCAGCCGCTCCCCAGGGTTTGCAGCTTCCAGGTGTGGGAGCCACCTGCACCCCCGTCCCCAAAAACCCCTGCCCCAAACCTCCTTGTTCTGCACTGTCCCAGCCCCAGTGCCCCAGGGAACCTCCTCCCTGCCCAGTTTGTCCATCCCT
The DNA here is from genome assembly GCF_017590055.1 of Onychostruthus taczanowskii. Classification (NCBI taxonomy): domain Eukaryota; kingdom Metazoa; phylum Chordata; class Aves; order Passeriformes; family Passeridae; genus Onychostruthus; species Onychostruthus taczanowskii. The sequence goes on along the minus strand of NW_024499095.1, from coordinate 234,254 downwards.
GCTAGGAACCCAGTAAATAACTCTGTGATTTGAGGTTGCACCCGCCGGCCCCAGCTGTGCCCTGCCCGGCTCAGCGGAGCCCAGCCCTGCCCCAGCTGCTGCTGTGTGGCACAAAAGCTGCTGAGATAAGGCACTTCCCCGGCCCCCCTGAGCATCCAGCACAGGCTGTGCAGAGCTGGGGCCAGGGAGGACAGAGATGGGGCACGCAGAGGGTTCGGGGCAGGCAGGGGTGAACTCTGGCAGCTCCTGTCTCTCGGGGCGGACGCTGCACTGCAGCTGTGCTGCTCTCACTGGCCGTGTCAGGTGCTGCTGCCTGAAGATGACTTTCTCCTCCTCCTTCCTCTCTGTGTGATGTGGGGATGGTTGTTGGAGAGCTTGTGGAGGACGGGAGAGCCTTCCCCCACGTTAAAACTATCCGCTTTGTGCAGGCCCGGGTCAGCCCTGCAGGGAACCAGGATGGCTGGGGAGGAGCAGGCCTGGAAAGCCCCAGTTCTGGAGCTGGAGAGTGGGCAGTGGGGCCAGGGCCTGGGCATGGCTCTGCACCGGCTCCTCTCTGCTCTGGGGCTGCAGAGTGCCCACCGCCATGGAACCAGGCGGGTGAAGCCGTGTCCTGCCATCCTCCATGGAACCAGGCAGGTGAGGGCCGTGTCCTGCCATCCTCCATGGAACCAGGCGGGTGAGGGCCGTGTCCTGCCTCCTCCATGGAACCAGGCGGGTCCTGCCATCCTCCATGGCACCAGGCGGGTGAGGGCCGTGTCCTGCCATCCTCCATGGAACCAGGCGGGTGAAGCCGTGTCCTGCCATCCTCCATGGAAGCAGGCGGGTGCGGGCCATGTCCTGCCATCCTCCATGGAACCAGGCGGGTGAAGCCGTGTCCTGCCATCCTCCATGGAAGCAGGCGGGTGCGGGCCATGTCCTGCCATCCTCCATGGAACCAGGCGGGTGAAGCCGTGTCCTGCCATCCTCCATGGAAGCAGGCGGGTGCGGGCCATGTCCTGCCATCCTCCATGGAACCAGGCGGGTGAAGCCGTGTCCTGCCATCCTCCATGGAAGCAGGCGGGTGCGGGCCATGTCCTGCCATCCTCCATGGAACCAGGCGGGTGAAGCCGTGTCCTGCCATCCTCCATGGAAGCAGGCGGGTGCGGGCCATGTCCTGCCATCCTCCATGGAACCAGGCGGGTGAAGCCGTGTCCTGCCATCCTCCATGGAAGCAGGCGGGTGCGGGCCATGTCCTGCCATCCTCCATGGAACCAGGCGGGTGAAGCCGTGTCCTGCCATCCTCCATGGAAGCAGGCGGGTGCGGGCCATGTCCTGCCATCCTCCATGGAACCAGGCGGGTGAAGCCGTGTCCTGCCATCCTCCATGGAAGCAGGCGGGTGCGGGCCATGTCCTGCCATCCTCCATGGAACCAGGCGGGTGAGGGCCGTGTCCTGCCATCCTCCATGGAACCAGGCGGGTGAAGCCGTGATCCCCGGCCATCCTCCATGGAACCAGGCGGGTGAAGCCGTGTCCTGCCATCCTCCATGGAAGCAGGCGGGTGAGGGCCGTGTCCTGCCATCCTCCATGGAACCAGGCGGGTGAGGGCCGTGTCCTGCCATCCTCCATGGAAGCAGGCGGGTGAGGGCCGTGTCCTGCCATCCTCCATGGAAGCAGGCGGGTGCGGGCCATGTCCTGCCATCCTCCATGGAACCAGGCGGGTGAGGGCCGTGTCCTGCCATCCTCCATGGAAGCAGGCGGGTGAGGGCCGTGTCCTGCCCGGGCCATCCCTGAGGAGCAGCAGGGCCGGTGCTGCAGGCCATGCCCCCGTGGGCACTGCTGCTGTGGTGGCTCTGAGGACATGCACAGCTCTTGGGGACATCCTTTGGCCACCAGGCCCTAGGCAGTCCGTGATCCCCGGCCATCCGGGCTTGGTCCCGTGTGTGTGAGGGGCTGGATGGGGGTCACAGCAGGAGAGGGGTCTGGGCCTGGCAGGGTCACCCTGCACACCTGGGCTGGGGTCCCAAACAGGAGCTGACACAGGAGCAGCTCCCGGGTTTGCCAAGGGACCTTTACGGAACCCTGGCTTTTGGGCTCAGCCTGTAACCAGAAACCAGGTGGTTTCTCTTTAAAATGACACAAGTTCTGTCCTCCCTGCTTTTGCCTCTGCTTCACCTGGAGCGTTCTGCCTGGCTCAGGCTGAACCGCCTGCATACTGGGAACAACAGTCCAGTAGGAAACAACTGTCATCCCACAATTAGCAGGCACTAATTAGGCTGCTGGGCGTGCTGCAGCTCAGCCTCTTCAGCTGGCCCATTTGGACTGGGAATCACAGAATCACGGACAGCTTTGAGTTGGAAGGGACCTGAAAGGCCATCTCATTCCAGCCCCCTGCACTGCCAGTTCCATGTCCCCAAGTGCCACTTCTCTGACAATCTCTGCCTGGAGATCCTGGCAGAGCCCTGTCCACAGGTGAGACCCCCTGTCCTCCCCCTCAGACCCCATCCCATGGGAAGGAGCTTTGGGACACACCGTGGGTGGCAGAGGCTTCCCCAGGCTCAAAAAGGAGAGAGACAAACCCACAGGAGAGCCCTTGGGTCCCCGGACAGCCCCTGGCTCTGGCATTGAGGAGACACGCTGTGGGTTTCCCTTGTGCCCAAACCCCTCCGCAGGCACCTGCTCATGGCCAGGCTGGGGCAGCCCGAGCTCCTGGAACAACATCTCCCGTGCTGGTGCTCAGGAGACCTGGCTGCTGAGCCCCTCTGCCTCGGCGGGAGCCCTCCTGGGCAGCTGGGAGCCCCGAGGGTAACGGGAGCCCCGAGGGTAATGGGGGGCCCGAGGGTAATGGGGAGCCCCGAGGGTAATGGGAACCCCAAGAGTAATGGGGAGCCCCGAGGGTAACTGGGAGCCCAGAGAGCAACTGGGAGGCCCGAGGGTAACTGGGGAGCTCCGAGGGAAACTGGGGAGCCTCGAGGGTAACTGGGGAGCCCCGTGGGTAACTGGGAGCCTGCAGGGTAACTGGGGAGTCTGGAGAGTAACTGATGATCCCAGAGGGTAATGGGAGCTCCATGGGTAACTGGGAGCCTCGAGGGTAACTGGGGAGTCTGGAGAGTAACTGGTGATCCCAGAGGGTAATGGGAGCCTCGAGGGTAACTGGGAGCCTCGAGGGTAACTGGGGAGCTCAGAGGGTAACTGGGGAGTCTGGAGAGTAACTGGTGATCCCAGAGGGTAATGGGAGCCCCAAGGGTAACCGGGAGCCTCAAGGGTAGCTGGGGATCCCAGAGGGTTGCCGTCTGCCCCTGCGAGGGAAGGTGCGGGGCCGGGGTCCCCTGGGCAGAGCCCCCTGCGCTGTGCCGGGACCGGCGGAGCGCGGCCCGCGGGGCGAGCGGCGGAGCGCGGCTCGATGCCTCCCTCTGCCGGGGCTGCGGCCCGAGCGGGACCGGGGTGTGGGGATCAGATTGTGGGATGGGGATCAGGTGTGGGGTGCGGATAGGGAAGAGGAATGTGGGATAGGGGATGTGAAATGCAGGATGTGGGATGCGAAATGTGGGATGAGGGATGTGAGATGTGGAATGCCGGACGTGGGATGTGGGATGTAGAATGCGGGATGTGAAATGTGGGATGCGGGATATGGGATGTGGGATGTGGGATATGGGATGTGGGATGTGGGATGTGGAATGTGGGATGTGGAATGTGGGATGTGGGATGCGGGATGTGGGATGTGGAATGTGGGATGTGGAATGTGGGATGTGGGATGCGGGATGTGGGATGCGGGATGTGGGATGTGGGATGCGAAATGTGGGATGCGGGATGTGGAATGCCGGATGCGGGATGTGGAATGCGGGATGTGGGATGTAGAATGAGGGATGTGAAATGTGGGATGCGGGATGTGAAATGTGGGATGCGGGATGTGAAATGTGGGATGCGGGATATGGGATGTGGGATGTGGGATGTGGGATGCGGAATGTGGGATGCGGGATGTGGGATGCGGGATGTGAGATGTGGGATGTAGGATGTGGACACAGGATGTGGATGCAGGGTGAGAGAGGCAGATGTGGAGGCAGGAGATGGGATGAGATGCAGAATCCTGGGGCAGGAGGCAACTGCAGGATGCAAGAGGCAGGTGGGGATGTGGAAAATGCAAATGCAGGAGGTGAGTGTGGATGCAGGATGAGGGAGGTGGGATGCAGGATGAAGGAGATGGGATGCAGATGTGGATGCAGGATAAGGGAGGTGGGATGCAGATGGGGATGGGGATGAGGGGTGCTCCAGTCCCTGCTGCCCCCATCACTCTGTGGCCTCAGCCTGCGCCAAGGATCACGAGATCACTGACGTGGCAAAAGACCTCTAAGATAGAGAAAAACTATTTACAAGTGCCTGGAGTGACAGGACAAGGGGGAATGGCTGCCAGTGCCAGAGGGCAGGGGTGGATGAGATCTTGGGAATGAGGAACTGTTCCCTGGCAGGTGGGAAGGGGCTGGGATGGAATTGCCAGGGCAGCTGGGGCTGCCCCTGGATCCCTGGCAGTGCCCAAGGCCAGGCTGGACACTGGGGCTGGAGCAGCCTGGGACAGTGGAAGGTGTCCCTGCCATGGCAGGGGTGGAAGGAGATGATCCTTAAGGTCCCCGCCATCCAAACCACTTCCTGATTCCATGATTCTCTTTACATTTGTGCCTGGGAGCCCCAGGTGGCCCTGTGGCAAACCCACCTCGTGGTGGGTCTCACAGCTTACCCAGTCTGTGTGGGATGCTGCATCAGGAATCCCACCACGAGGTGGGACCTCCCTCCCTTGTCAGCTCCTCTGCAGACCCACAGACCTGGTCCTTAAAGCCGCCAATCTCTGAGAGCTGCATTTGCTTTTCTGGTTAATCTTTAACTTCCCTTTGTGCCCACAAGAATAACTGTTCTCACTGATAACCCCTGCCTGATCCCTGTGATCCCTGCGGGCTCTGCTCTCTAATTAACTGATGGAAATTGCTGATATCCCTGGCACAATAGCGTGGATATCCAGCACTCTGCTGTAGAATATTTTAGACTTTATTGAGGTATTTATTCATTCTTTTTTTAGCAAAGAAAGCAGGCACAGCCTCGTTCTCCATTAGACCTTTTTGTGAGAGGGAAATCAATAGAGGAAATTGTGTTTGGTTCAAATATTTATGCAGTGACATCACTCAGGGTATGGGCATTTCTCCAAATTAACCACACAAAGTGTGCAAAGCACAACTCCACATCTGACCATAAAAATGGCATACACAGAGCCGTGGAATCATGGAATGCTTTGGATTGGAAGGGACCCTAAAGACCACAGAATCAGAGAATTGTAGAATAGAATCCCCAAATCCCCGGGGCTGGCACAGCCCTCCCAGCCCAGGCAGTGCCAGCTGTGCCCCATGGCCACCTTGTCCCCAGCCCAGAGCACTCAGTGCCACCCCCAGGGGACACCTGCAGGGATGGGCACTGCAAAGCTCCCTGGGCAGCCCCTGCCAAGGCCTGAGCACCCTTTCCATGGGCAAATTCCTGCTGCTGGCCCAGCTGAGCCTGCCCTGGCCCAGCCTGGGGCTCTGATCATTGTGAGAATTCACAACTCTCAGGTGGAATTTTATCACCCATGTCTGTGCAGTGATTCCAGCTGGCACCAGGTGATGAGCTTGCCCTTCAATTTTAACATAATTTCTGCTGTCGTTCTGAGCTGTGTGGCCCCACCACCCCTGTGAGCCACCAGCACAGGCCCCCAGCTCCAGCCCAGCTCATGCCGTGACTGTGGGGTCACATTTGGCTTCCTGCAGCTTTCTGGTGGAGCAGGACTGACCCGATTTTTGCTCTGTACACAACTGGAGTCGTGACAGTGGGACTAGAAGCAGATGTTGGCCATGAGACTGTCAGCAGTGGGAGAAGAATTTTTCACTAATTTGTGAATTTGTGAGGCTGATTACTGCGCAATACTGGGGATTAGCTCAGCACAGGTGTGGGAGGTGCAGGTGTTCAAGGCCCTGCTCCTCAGAGGTGGAGAAATTGTGCTTGGAATACATCTTGTCAAGTATTGAATATCTTGTCAAGTATATGAGTTCTGAAAGAACACCTTGGCCTTTTCTGGGCATTTTCCCTGCCAAGATTTCTACATGGGGAGATGGTGGGTGCTACTATTTATTAAGCTTGTTGGGTTTCTTTGGAGGTTTCTCTTAAAAAATGGGGATCTGTTGCTGGATTCCCTGTGGTTTCTGGTAGTTTCCTTGATGGTGAAAGTAGCCCGGGGCATCATTCTATACAGTAAGTATAGAAGTTTTATTGAGTGGAATGAGAATCTGTGCAGTGGCAGGCGAGTGAGAAGTTTTTTTAACATTAAATCTCAAAATTGTTATCACAATGGTAGTGCACGCTAAAGCATTGCTGATTGGTTTGTGGAAAAGCAGGGGGATTGGAAATAAACCCCCCCAGCCCGTGCAGCACCTGCAGCCCATCACTGTGCTGGACTGGGACACCCAGCCGTGTCCCAGAGCCTGGGCAGGGACTGCCCGGTGTGCCCAGTCCTACCCGCTGTGCCCAGTCCTGCCTGCTGTGCCCAGCCCTTCCCAGTGTGCCCAGTCCTGCCCGCTGTGCCCAGCCCTGCCTGGTGTGCCCAGCCCTGCCCGCTGTGCCCTGCCCTGCCCGATGTGTCCAGTCCTGCCCGCTGTGCCCAGCCCTGCCTGGTGTGCCCAGCCCTGCCCGCTGTGCCCAGCTCTGCTCAGTGTGCCCAGCCCTGCCCGGTGTGCCCAGCCCTGCCCGCTGTGCCCAGCCCTGCCCGGTGAGCCCAGCCCTGCCCGCTGTGCCCAGCCCTGCCCAGTGTGCCCAGCCCTGCCTGGTGTGCCCAGCCCTGCCCGCTGTGCCCAGCCCTGCCCGGTGTGCCCAGTCCTGCCCGCTGTGCCCAGCCCTGCCCGCTGTGCCCAGCCCTGCCCAGTGTGCCCAGCCGTGCCCGCTGTGCCCAGCCCTGCCCGGTGTGCCCAGCCCTGCCCGCTGTGCCCAGCCCTGCCCGCTGTGCCCAGCCCTGCCCAGCCTGAGAGCCCCACTACCAGGGATCAGCACCTTCCTGCAAGGTCTCCTGGTGACCCTGGGCTCACTGGCACCCACCACCACCCAGGCCCTTCTCCAGTTCTCCTGTCTGGTCAGGTAGTCCTCATCTGGATTGTAATGAAATTGAACCCAAAATCTGTGGCACGGGTCTGCTCAGGCCCAAAGCCACAGCACAGTCTGTCCTCAGGCACTGGTTTATTCCTGCTCAGACTGGTTCATGATAGCAAGGAGCTGCTGTGACTCAGCTGGGTGTTTGAATTCTGCGGGATTGACTTTCCAAGCAGCCTCCCATCTCCCAAATGAGCCCAGCACCCGTTTCCATGGCAGGGAGTGATCAGTGCCCAGCTGTCCCAGGCTGCAGTGGCACCCTCAGCCCCTCCGGCAGCCTTGAGGCTTTCAGCCTCCCACGGGAGCTGCCATCACCAAAATCCTCAGGGAAACACCCTCCCCATGCCAGCTGGGAGTCCCTCTGACACAGAGACCGAACAGATGTCTTTCTTCTCTGGAGCTTCATTTTCTTCTAGTGGAAGGTGTCCCTGCCTGTGGCAGGGGTGGAACCCGATGGGGTTTAAGGTCCCTCCCAACCCAAACCCTTCTGTTAGAAAACATGAAATAAAAGCCTCTCTGAGTCCCTCCGAGATAGAAAGGAATGCAGGGATTGAACTAGAGCCTTCAGAGAAACTGAAATATATTAAGCCTCACAGACATGAAGCAGGAGTGCAAGTTTTTGTTTTAAGTAAGTAGAAATATATCTTAAGAGACTGTGGTAGCAGTAAAAGACCCTAAAGCCTAGTTTAAAGTTCAGTAGTGATACCTTGCACAAAATTAACTTAGCTCCAGACATAAGGAAAACATAGCAGAACATTGCTTGCATTTGTAGATAGAAGAGATAGAACAATTTGTGTGACCAGATAGAACCACTTGTGTGAACAGATAGAACAATTTGTGTGACCAGATAGAACAATTTGTGTGAACAGATAGAACTCTGTGTGTAGGTTCTGGGTAAGAACTGACACTGCTTTCACACACTAGAATCAAGCCAGGATAGGTGTAGGAAGAATGTTTTAGGATTGTGTTTTTAGCTGATTATATGATTTATGAATAAAATCCCCCTGTGCTGGGATGCAAAAGAGGTAGCAGTAGCTGCTGCTGCTGCTGCTGCTTCTAAACATTAGGATTCTGTGCCAGAAAGCTTTTAGCTTTTTTTAGCATGCACTTTAATACTCTGAGCTCTTTGCCTTCGAGGCTGATGCATTAATGAAGTAAACAACCTTACACCAACCAACAAGTGCTCCTGTCTCTTTGAAGGCCCAAGACCCCTCCTAACTCGCCACCCTTCCGTCTTTCCGTGGTTCTGTGCCCAGCCTGGCTGAGAGCTGTGGCCCAGGTCCTGCACCCACAGCCCAGAGCATGGCCAGTGCTGGCCGTGGGCTTTGTACTGAATTTGCAAGGTCTCGGGAACCGAGCCGTGCCAGCTTTGCCCTGTGGACTTGTCCTGTGGGTTTGTTTTCACCAGCTTTCCTTGGGACGATGGCGATGGCTCTTTGCTCCTCACTGCCAGGTGCAAACGTGCCTTTGATGGGACACGGAGAGCAGCAGAACTCTGTGCTCAGGGCAGAGATTCAAGGCTCCAGCACACTGAGGTAGTGCAGGGAAATGCCCACCACGACGGCAGGGCCTCCAGCAGAGGGGCACAAGGCAGTGAGGGACGGGCACGGCTGCTGCTGGAGACCCCGTGGCTACAAACAGCTCTGGAGCGCTCACTTAAGGAAATGCAAGCTCAGAGAGGGACAAAAGTGACTTGGAGGGACAAAGAGAGCAAAGAATGAGCGTCTGGTGTGGGGAAAAGCAGCATATTTAGGTAAAGGGGGTGTGCAGGGATACAGGCAGGACAACAGGGAGACATTCCCTATGTTCTGCATCATCCCATGCACAAGGACAAGGTCTGGGCATTCACATGGGACAACCTGGAAAGTTTCTTGGAGAGATGGGGGGATCTACACACCTGTGAACACGGTGTCTGTGCAGGGAAAGGTCACAGGAAATGTAACTCAGGGCTGAACCACAGGTAAATGGACAAGCTCCATCCCTGGGAGTGTTCCAGGCCAAGCTGGACAGGGCTGGGAGCAAACTGGGATAGTGGAAGCTGTCCATGCCCATGCAGGAGCTGGAACTGGATGAGCTTTAATGTCCCTCCCAACCAAACACTCCTTTGATTCTATGATTTCTGCTTTTCAGCAAATGATGTCTGGGTAAACATCAAGTCAACGAAGCGTGTGATGACACCAAATGGCTCCAGGACCAGCTGTAAAAATCTGAAAAGGTCCCTGGTGCAGAATCCTGGGCAGGAAGGAGTAAAAGCCTTGCTGTGCCTCACATTCCTGCTGTCCACTGGAGCAAGGAGGTTAAACCAGGATTAGGGCAGGATGTGTCCGGGAAGGGGCAGTGCCCTCCTGGGGCAGCCCCGTCCTGGGGCCAACTTCCCTGTGCTGGTCCCTGGTGACCAAACAAGACAAAGGACAGCTCCAGGGCAGCACTGGGGTCAGGAGGGGCATCAGCTGCTGACTGAGAGAGATCCAGCAGAGAGGGATCCACCAAGAGGCCCCCAGAGCCCCTGGAGCCGTTTCCAGAAAGGCCCAGAAGAGCAGACTGCGCGTGCTCACACGAAGAGCAGGAAGCTGGGTGCCAGGGTGGGGAATCTTTCCTACAAAAAGTGTCCCCACACCCGGGCAGGGCCCCAGGACCACCCTGCTTGGATCAGTGCTGGAGCCAGGACTGGTGATCTCCTCTCCTACCCAATCTCTCTTTCACACTCTCCTGCCTCCCTCTTTCATTTCACTCTTTTATTTCTCTGACTATTACAACGCAGGGGCAAAGCATGCATCCATTTTCACACCAAGGGTGGAGCTGGCCAATAAAACCTGGTGAGCTTCGTTTTTGGGACCCTTCTGGCTTTTGCCATTCCTTTGTGACCATGGGCACCTATGGCTCCTGGGTGCTCCCTTCTACACGAGAGGGGGATGTGACACCTGGCACGGCTGAGTCACGGAACAATAGAACAACAGATTTCAAAGGAAAAGCTGCTGAGATGAACACACAGTGATGCACTGGGGAGAACACGTCAGATGGAAGATGACAGGCTGGTGGCTGACAATTATCTCTCAGGAACAAGCTGTCACTGCTCTGACAATGTTACAACACAGTTCAGTGATCAGCAGTTCCAAAAACAAACCAGATATTAGAAATTCCCTGGCAAGGAGCAGGAAACGTGGCCAGGACAGTGCAGGGCGTCTGAAACTGCCACAGTCCTGAGCCTCGAGGGGCAAAACTCTGCTGGTGGAGGCAGCAGGGGTGGGGGAGATCTGCTCAGGGACATCTCCAGCGTGAGGGGCACAAGCACAAAGCTGTTTTCTACCTGCCAGGAGGGGACATCTTCGGGCTCTGCTCCCAGGGAACAGGGACAGGAGCAGAGGGATTGGTCCCAGGGCAGGCTCAGCTGGGCCAGCAGCAGGAATTTGCCGGCGGCAAGGGTGCTCAGGCCTTGGCAGGGGCTGCCCAGGGAGCTTTGCAGTGCCCATCCCTGCAGGTGTCCCCTGGGGGTGGCACTGAGTGCTCTGGGCTGGGGACAAGGTGGGGAGGTCTCTTCCAGCCTCAGGGATCACCAGAGCAGGGTCTCCCAGAGCCTAAAGTGCTCCCACATGGAATTTAGAAGGATTGGCTCCTCAGGCAAGTGATTCATCACAGAGACAGCAGTGATGTGAGTGAAGAAAAGAGCAAATCAGCCCCCAGAGCTGCTCCAGGAGGAAGACTCAGGGCACTCCAGGAGGAAGACTCCAGGAGGAAGACTCAGGGCACAGCTTTCCGCGGGCTCTGGTGAAGCTCTCAGCACCAGTGGATGTGCTCAGGTGTTCCAAGGAGGTGCATTGCTCCCCCTCAGCACCTGCACTTCGGGTTTGTGGTGGGAGTTGTTATTTTCATTCTGAGGCAGCAGCCTGTGTGTCACTTGCTGCCTTTTGCATTTATTCCACGACTTGTTCCATAGCCAGAGCCCTGGGTCAGCCCCTCCTGGGCTCTCTGCCTCGTGCAAAGGGCAGATCCCAGCGAGGGGAGGAAGGAGGGCTTGTGGGGAAGGGCCAGGCTGAGCACACACCTGCTCTGGGAAGGAAACACTGGATTTCTCCCAGGCTGTCACCCAAACGTTGTCCCCTGTGCTGACAAACACTGGCAGGAGCCGCAGCTCCCTGAAGAGAGGGGGAAGTTCCTCCCCAGGGCCAGCACCTGTGCCAGCAGCTTGCCCTTAAAGCTGCCCAGGAAGCTGCTGAGCTGCTTGTGAGTGCTGGAGAGAGGGCACAGGCTTTCCAGGCTGGTAAGGTTGACACTGATTTGGGGGCATAAATGTAATTATTATGGAAGTTAGCAACTTCCTAGATCTAAGGTTTCTGTGTCTGTCTCCTCAGGCCTGTAGCTGCTTTTTCTGGGGAGTTTTGTGCTACTTTAATGCTGTAAATGCTCTGTCTTGCTTCTGTGGTTTGCAAAATTCTTCTTACAATGTGTCTGGTTCAGGCCCTTGTGCTGTGTCAACGAGGAATGGGAAGGAATTTTCTTGGTTAAGGCTTGATGTTGGCTGATTGGTTTGGGGTTGGTTTCTGGGTTTTTTTTAGAAAATGACTATAAAATTTGTCGCAGCCCCTAGGCAGGCAGAGGAGGCCAAGGCACGATGTGTGAAATGTCTTTAATTGCTGAAATGAGACCAGGCTGGAGCACCCTGTGATGGTGGGAGGTAACCCTGCCCTTGGCAGGGGTGGAATGAGATGGGCTTTGAGATTCCTTCCAGCCTTCTGTAATTCTTTGATGATTCAGCTCTCCACTGGAGACCTCAGGAGCAGGTTTCCAAGTCTCAGATGCAGATAAATAAAATGTTTTCCTGTCTTAGCATAGTCCTGAAGTCACCACGGGCCTCCTGCAGCTCCTGGCCCACACCGGGTGCCGTGTCTGGTGCATTCCCTGCCCCTCTGAACGCTCAGGAGAGACATCCCTGGACTCCCCCTGCACGAGGTCTGGGGCTGGCAGCTTCTCTCTGGGCAGTGGGGTGGCAGAAGGACCCCGCAGGGAGCGGGTGTCCCAGAGCTCCCCTCCTCATCCCGAGCTCTCCGGGCTGTTTGTCCTGCTGATAGCAGTGCCTGGCCTTGCAGCCTGCTGGGGGCTGCCCCGTGTCCTTGGGGCCATCAGGATGTGTTGTGTTATTGCTCCTGGAGGAGCTGCCAGCTGTGGGGAGTGCCCGGCTCCACAGCACCTCCCTCGCTGCTGCCCAGCCCTGTCCCCTCTGCTGGGCTGTCCCCTCTGCCCGGCCCTGTCCCCTCTGCCCAGCCCTGTCCCCTGTGCCCAGCCCTGTCCCCTCTGCTGGGCTGTCCCCTCTGCTGGGCTGTCCTCTCTGCCCAGCCCTGTCCCCTCTCTGGGCTTTCCCCTCTGCTGGGCTGTCCCCTCTGCCCATCTCTGTCCTGTCTCTGCCCAGCTCTTTCCCCTCTCTGTCCCCTCTCCCAGCCCTGTCCCCTCTCTTCCCTCACTGTCCCCTCTCTCCCAGTCCTGTCCCCTCTCTCCCCTCTCTGTCCCCTCTCCCAGTCCTGTCCCCTCTCTGTCCCCTCTCTCCCAGCCCTGTCCCCTCTCTCCCAGTCCTGTCCCCTCTCTCCCCTCACTGTCCCCTCTCTCCCTTCTCTGTCCCCTGTCTCCCAGCCGGTTCCCGGGATGGCAGCCCTCACTGTCCCCTCTCTCCCAGTCCTGTCCCCTCTCTTCCCTCTCTGTCCCCTCTCTCCCAGCGCTGTCCCCTCTCTCCCAGCCGGTTCCCGGGATGGCAGTGGCGCTGGCGGTGGCTCTGGCGGTGGCTCTGGTGCCGCTGGCTGCCGAGGCGGGGAAGGACCCGCTGCTGAACGTCTGCATGGATGCCAAACACCACAAGAGCCAGCCGGGCCCCGAGGGCAAGCTCTACGAGCAGGTAGGGCTGGGCTGGGCTGGGCTGGCACACCTGGCCTGGCACACCCGGCTGGCACACCCAGCTGGCACACCTGGCCGGCACACCCGGCTGGCACACCCGGCTGGCACACCCGGCTGGCACACCTGCCTGACACACCTGGCTGGCACACCCGGCTGGCACACCCGGCTGGCACACCTGCCTGGCACACCTGCCTGACACACCTGGCTGGCACACCTGGCCGGGTACCTGCACACCGGGGCTGCTGGGGGCTCGGGCAGCCTCGCCCGGGGCTGGAGCCGGGCTGGCTCTGAGATCCGAGTGTGTGCTGCCTCCTTCAGCTGATGGCCGGGTACGGGCAGGGGCACTGGGGGTCTGCCAGCTCAGTGCCACCCTCTTTATCCCCCCAGAGCACAGCAGGGAGAGGAGGAGGAGGAAGGGGAGGAAGGAAAGGGATGAAGAGGAGGAAGGGAAGGAAGGAGAGGATGGGGAAGAAGGGGAGGAAGGAGAGGACGGGGAGGAAGGGCAGGATGGGGAGGAAGAGGAGGAAGGAAGGGGAGGAAGAGGAGGAAGGGGAGGAAGGCTGTCCTCTGCTCCCTCAGTGTGGAACACCCTCCTTGCTCTGCCCCAGCCCCTCAGTGGAGGAAGGGGTGTTTGTTTCTGTCCCTTGGGCTGGCACAATTGCTGCTCAGAGCTGATCCCCTGCTCCCCCAGCCCTGCCTTGCTGCAGAGCCCACTCCTGAGGCCGAAGTGACCACGAGTTTGCTGGAGAAGACAAAGTGCTTCTGTGCTGGCTGTGGGCTGTGCCCCCGGAGCTGCTGCCTGTCCCCTCTGTGTTGCAGTGCTCCCCCTGGAAGGACAACGCCTGCTGCACGGCCAACACCAGCCTGGAGGCCCACAAGGACCAGTCCTACCTCTACAACTTCAACTGGAACCACTGCGGGGTGATGCCACCCAAGTGCAAGCGCCACTTCATCCAGGACACGTGCCTCTACGAGTGCTCACCCAACCTGGGGCCCTGGATCGAGCAGGTGGGCTCAGAGCAGGGAATCATGGAGCTCTTTGGGTTGGGAGGGACATTAAAACTCGTCCTGTGCCACCCCTGCCATGGCAGGGACACCTTCCCCTGTGCCAGGCTGCTCCAGCCCCAGTGTCCAACCTGGCCTTGGGCACTGCCAGGGATCCACCCTGTGCCAGGGCCTGCCCACCCTGCCAGGGAAGGATTTCTCTTCAATATCTAGGCTGTCTCAGCTTTTCCCACAGGGTAGAAAGATTCCAATCACTTTTGTGGCCTCTGGCTGACGGAAGAATAAGGAATTCTTCACGACCCATCCGTGCTGGGGCTGAGGCTCCTCTGGGACCAGCTGTGGCCCCCGGGAGGGGCTGGGGGGAGCTGGGATGGGGCAGATCCTGCCCTTGACCCGCAGGATGAGCGACGCCGTGTCCTGCAGGCTGACAGCAGCTGGCGTCGGGAGAGGATCCTGCACGTGCCCCTGTGCAGGGAGGACTGCGAGCAGTGGTGGCACGACTGCAAGGACGCCCTCACCTGCAAGGAGAACTGGCACCAGGGCTGGAACTGGGCCACAGGTGGGTGGGCTCTGTGGGCCTTTCCTCACGGTGCCACTGCTGCCAGGAGCCCTGTCCCCTCGCGGGGTGGCCGGGCAGCTGGCCGAGCCCCAGTGCCCGGCTCAGGTGTGGCCGTGGGCAGGTGAGCTGCCCCTGCCGGGGGAAGGGCCTGTGGCCTTGTGGTTAAGGCCCGGCGCCCTGGTTCAGAACACAGCACGGCAGCCCAAATCCCCAGGGCTGCTCGGGCTAAGAACTCGCAGACACCAGCATGGCAGACGGTTCAAAAGCCTTTTATTGGTTTTCTCATCGATATATATACCCTTGGTTCTACCTCTGCTCTCTGGGGTCTAACTTTTACCTTTTATGGTTAGTAGGGAAACTGGGAGAGGCCGGTGTTAGGAGAGGTTACATTCTTTGGCCTCTTTTCCTGTGGCTATCTCTTATCTCTCTAAGCCAGGGGAGAGAGGGGCCCTATCGGTTTCCGCGACAGCCCGAGATCTTCCGAGCGCCTGTCCCTATTGTCTCTGCCACAAGGGCCGTGCTCTCACCGGGTGCGTGTCCCCAGGAACCAACCGCTGTCCCTGGGGCTCCGCGTGCAGGCCCTTCAGGCAGGTGTTCCCCCGGGCCCGGGACCTGTGCGAGAAGATCTGGTCCGGCTCCTTCAGCTACAGCCCCGAGCCGCGGGGCAGCGGCCGCTGCATCCAGATGTGGTTCGACCCTGCCCAGGGCAACCCCAACGTGGCCGTGGCCGAGTACTACGCCTGGAGGAGGAGATCCTCGCCGGCCCACGCCGCGGCTCCGCAGAGCGACCGCGCCGCGCGCGCCCTGCCCCGCGCCATGCTGCTGCTGCTGCTGGCCCTGGCCCTGCTGCTGCCCCCCGAGGGGCTGCGGCCCGGGGGGTCCCTCTGACCCCTCTGGAGGAACGGGCACAAGCAGCTCAGCCTGCCTGTCCTGCTGCTCAGCACAAGCTGTGTTGTTGGGCCGTGGTAGCAGCTCCAGGCTGCTGACCAGAACAGGGATTTCCTTGGCTCTGCCCTGGGGGAAGAGCAGTGAGTCTCTGCTGGGGTGTGGGAGCTGCTGCACATCTGTTCCCTCCTCTGGCCGTGGGCTGGCTGGCTGAGCTCTGGTGCCAGGCGCTTTGGGCTGCTGTGGCTCCCTGAGGGGTGGCTGGGATAATAAAGTCTGGCTCTGGGTCAGCCTCGTTGTCCTGATGTGGGATGCTCCTGGGGAGGGGCAGTGTCCTGGGCTGCTGGTGGGTGTGGGGTCTGGAAATGGAGGAGTTGGCCTGGGGGGAGGAAGGGTCATAAAATTATAAATGCTTTGGATTGGAAGAGATGTCAAATATCATTTCTTTCCACTCTCACCCTGCCATGGCAGGGACACCTTCCCCTGTGCCAGGCTGCTCCAGCCCCAGTGTCCAGCCTGGCCTTGGGCACTGCCAGGGATCCAGGGGCAGCCCCAGCTGCTCTGGGAATTCCATCCCAGCCCCTGCCCACCCTGCCAGGGAACAATTCCTCATTGCCCAGATCCCATCCAGCCCTGCCCTCTGCCACCGGCAGCCATTCCCTGTGTGCTGTCCCTCCATCCCTTGTCCCCAGTCCCTCTCCAGCTCTCCTGGAGCCCCTTCAGGCCCTGCCAGGGGCTCTGAGCTCTCCCTGGAGCTTCTCCTCTCCAGGTGAGCATCCCCAGCTCTCCCAGCCTGGCTCCAGCCCCGGGGCTGCTCTGGGCTCTCTCAGCAGCTCCAGGGGCTGGCTGTGCCCCAGGGCTGGGGCAGAGGAGCAGAGCTGTCCCTGCTGTGTCCCTCCCTGTGCCAGGCTGCAGCCCAGGTGAGCTGGCTCAGCCCTGCCCACACCTGTCCTGGCTCAGGTGAAGGTTCCCAGACCTGCAGGACCTGGGCAAGCCTTGCTGCTCTGCTCGTCTGGGGTTTTTCTTCCTGTGAGGCAGAAACTGCAGCAGAACTCCAGCAGCATCCTGCGGGAATCACAGGGGGTGAAGAGCTGCCTGGAGGGAGAGGGGCCCTGCTGCTTCTGGGCTGGATAAAGCAGAAACCAGCCTGCTCCTCAAGCTCACAGCTCCACACTGAGTGAGGTGAAGGTGTGGCAGAGCAGGGGACACAGGTGACACCACTGAGCCTTCCTTATCACAGCTCCACACTGAGTGAGGTGAAGGTGTGGCAGAGCAGGGGAAGGACCCCCAGGTGACACCACTGAGCCTTCCCTGAAGCTGCTGAGCTGGCACAGCCCACAGACACCTGGCTGCCACGCCAGGGCCTTCATCCTGGAAAAGCCCAGTCCCAGGTTTTTAACCTGGCACCTTCCACCAGCCCCTTTGCCCGAGTGCCTCCTGGGGATGCCCCTCAAGGTCACTTCTCAAGGCTGGGCCAAAGAGATTTGCCCTGGTCTGGGCGAGGGGCATAATCACCAACCTCTGCTCAACAATGGGGTTTGCTGCCTTTAACAGAATTGCCTCAGTCTTGTTTCAGACATTATACTGGTATTGTATTGTATTGTGCTGGGCAGTAAATAATGCTGATTGATCTCTTAGTCTATTCATTTTCATAATGAATCATTTATTTACATAGATATCTTTATTTGGGTTCCCAGCCTCAGTCCTAGAGGATTAGGTCAGGTGCAGGCTCAGTCAGAGCTGTGCAAAGCTTTGCACAGAGCCATTGAGCAGCTCTGGGGCTGGGCTGGGACCCAGCCTCACCTCTGGGGAGCAGCTCAGGAGCCATGGGGCCCAGCTGGGGTGGGTGGTGGTTTGGGGGTCTCTGGGGAGTGTTTGGGGGTCCTTCTGCTCCTCAGGACTCAGCAGGAGGATCTCATGGCAAACTCTGTCTCCCACCCTGCCCGTGGGCAAGGCCAGGGCTGCCTGGGCCAGGCCAGGGCCAGGCTGCAGAGCTTTGTAGGACTTCAAATATTTTCAGGAGTTTTTAGATCAGAGCAGGTATTTCCAGAAGCTTTTGTGGCACATTTTTATTTAAAATACTGCAATGATGTAGCCTCTGCCTCAGCTGACCAGTAATCCCTTGCCTTTACATGAAACAGAGAAGCACTTGCCCTCTCTCACTCAAATATGATGCATTTAATCGAATTGCCCTAAATACACTCTCTTGCCTCCAAAATTTGGAGGTGGAGCCCACAGCTGACAGGGCTCAGAAACGTTTCTAGCCCGTGTGGGGGTGAGGTTTGCCCTGCCTGCCCAGGCAGGGAGGGAAGAGGGGAGCAAACCCAAGCAGCTCCGGAGGCAGAGCTGCTGGGGTGGAGGGGATGTGCCCTGGGCAGCCCCTGGTGTCTGTCAGGGTGGGCCCTGCTCTGCTCTGCTGCTGTGTCCAGCGGGTGCCCAGCTCCCTGTCCCTCAGAAGGGCGCTGGGATCTGCTCCTGTGCCAAACCCAGGGCACGCTGTGCCTGCAGGGAGATCTGACCTGGTGCCTTCCAGCCGTGCTGGGCTCATCCTGCAAAGGGGCTCTGGGATCAGCTCCAGAGAGCCTGCAGCCAGCTCCTCCTCAGGCGCTCCCAGCCCATCCCCAGGGCTCTCAGCATTCCTGGTTTTCACCCGCAAGGGTGGGCTGGTGCAGCTTGGCCAGGTGAATGTGCCCAGCTGGGGCAGGCGGTGCCCAAGGCAGGGGCTGGGGAGGGGCTGGGGGCTGCTCTGGGAGGGGGCCAGGAGTCAGAGGGGTTAGAGGGACATGGCAGCACAGAGGGAAGGGGGTCCTGGGCAGGGCCAGCAGGGGCTGGGCTGGAGCACCAGAGCTGGGGAGGCACTGCAGGCACAGAGGCAGCACCTGGGAGGAAGAGGAAGGTGAACTGCTTGGTCTCAGCCCTGTCCCAAAATCCCTTCTGCCCCTGGGATATCCGACTTTTGTCCCTTCCCAAAGAGGAATATGCAGGAATGTGACATTCCCGTGGTGTCTGTGGTGATTGTTTCAAGGAGAGAAGAAATGCCACTGAGCAGGACCTTCGCTGCCGCAGATCTCCGTTCTGTGGGGTGTTTTGTTTGCTTTTGTTTGTCTGGGTTTCATAGCTGAAAGCACTGGACCTCAGCAAGGTGGGCTTGGGAATGCTGAGGTAGAGATATCTCCTTGTCCCTGGATCCCTGGCAGTGCCCCAGGCCAGGCTGGACACTGGGGCTGGAGCAGCCTGGCACAGGGGAAGGTGTCCCTGCCATGGCAGGGTGGCACTGGGTGGGCTCTGGGGTCCCTCCAACCCCAACCACTCCAGAATTCTCACAGTGCACAAGGACAATGCCCAGGAGGTGACATTTCAGCAACCCATGGGGCTCATTAGAGATGAAATCAAAATAGCAATTTTTTTTTTCCCAAACCCCACCAGTGCAATGACTGGGCAAGAAGGGCACCAGAAGGCACCTGGCACAAACTCCCACCTTTGTGGTGATCCCTGGCATGAGAAGAAACCAGAAGTGATGATTTACAGAAGGAAATGGCACAAGCATGGAAAGCACAGAGAAGGATGGGAAGGCAAGAAGCGATTTGCATTCAGCAAGAGGCAGATTAAAGTGCAAGCTGCTCTGCTATTCAAATGGTGGGGAAGCACGGGGAGTGATGGATGGTGTGGCCAGGCATGGCGCTTACTTGGTTCTTTGTCTAAATCATTTTTCCTGAAGTAGTCTAACATCAGCAGCAAAGTAAGAAATCAGGCAGAATGGGAGAAACAATTAAAAGCTAATCAAGCAGATGGTTTAAAATTAGCAGGGCAGGGTGACAGTTCCCACGGAGCACTTCCAGGGGGCAGGGGCAGCCCAAGGGCTGCTGGCAGAGATCTTGGAGCGTGAACAGAAGATAAATGGGAATGAAAAGCAGCGTGGAGTGAGGCAACAGGAGACGTGGAAAGGGCAGAGAACACTGGGATTAACATTCAGTCCCTGGAGAGCTGTGAGTCAGAGAAGCCCAGTCCTCACCGAGCACGCGGCAGCAGCGACCGCCGATTCTCAGGAACAAACCGTGACAAAGTGCTGCAACTTCTCCTGCAGCGGGGCAGCACGTCGGGCTGGCAGGGCACAGCCAGGGCTGGGGCTGGGACACCCCTGGGCACGGCTGGGACACCCCTGGGACACCCCTGGGCACGGCTGGGCACGGCTGAGCACAGCTGAGACACACCTGAGCATGGCTGGGACACACCTGGGCACAGCCAGGGCTGGGGCTGGGACACCCCTGGGCACGGCTGGGGCACGGCTGGGACACACCTGGGCACGGCTGGGACACCCCTGGGACACCCCTGGGCACGGCTGAGCACGGCTGAGACACACCTGAGTATGGCTGGGACACACCTGGGCACAGCCAGGGCTGGGGCTGGGACACCCCTGGGCACGGCTGGGACACCCCTGGGACACCCCTGGGCACGGCTGGGACACCCCTGGGACACACCTGGGCACGGCTGGGACCCCCCTGGGACACCCCTGGGCACGGCTGGGACACCCCTGGGACACACCTGGGCACGGCTGGGACCCCCCTGGGACACCCCTGGGCACGGCTGGGACACCCCTGGGACACACCTGGGCACGGCTGGGACCCCCCTGGGACACCCCTGGGCACGGCTGGGACACCCCTGGGACACACCTGGGCACGGCTGGGACCCCCCTGGGACACCCCTGGGCACGGCTGGGACACCCCTGGGACACCCCTGGGACCCCCCTGGGCACGGCTGGGCACGGCTGGGGCACACCTGGGACATGGCTGCAGTCACAGCTGGGACACAGCTGGGACACACCTGGGCACCCCTGGGATACTCCTGGGACACTCCTGGGCATGGCTGGGACACACCAGGGACCGGCTGGGACACAGCTGGGAGACACCTGGGACACACCTGGGCACCCCTGGGCAGGGCTGGGACACGGCTCCCACAGCACCTTCAGGAACAGGAGAGCAGAGAGGGACCCGATGGAACTCCCACAAAAGGGAGGACAGACGCCGTGTGGAGAACGGAGTCACCAGTCGTTCAGTGCCCAGGATGCAGGGCTGCTCTGCTCTCTGCAGTTGGTCACTGCTCCCATCAGGAGCCGTTTTTGGGCTGTGAATGCTGCTGCTGTCACATGCTGGGGACACAGACCTGATCTTCCCCAGGGATCTGCCCTTTAATCCATGTGTTCTGTGGGAATGCAGCAGGCTCAGTGTTTATTGCACTGCTCGCAGGGTTTGGTGTACCTCCGGCCTCCCAGGTGCAGGCACCTTCCATGAGGGAGCACAAAAACCCATTAGCAGCAAAATAATTAAAATTCCGCAGGATGTGAAGCACAAGGGCTGGTGTAGGAACGTGCCCCTGGTTGACTGAGTGGCCAAATTATCCTTTGTCTCCTGAAAAAGGCAAAAAGCCCAGAAATTTCTCTCCTCAATTTGGTGAAAAGACACCTCCTAGGATCTGAGAGACTTCACCTCAGACATGGGGCTGCCCACTGGACAGAGGCCAAGAGCTCCCATCTATGTCATTCACTAGAAAAAGAAGAGAACAAAGACAATAATCGCTTTTGTGAGGTGTTTTAGCAGCAGCAAGAACCTCTCACCCCTGGCTTGGTTTTTCTCCATAAGAGCTTTGTTATTTTGCCTCTTATTGGAAATTCTTCTGTTTCCAGCAGCGCCTCAGAAGATGTCCTGCTGGTTTTATGCCACTGAGGTCGCTGGGCTGTCTCGAGTGTGATGGAAGCTCCCCAGCCCTGGCTCCAGGAGAAGCCCATCAGGCACAAGGGTTTATGGAGGTGCCACCAGGAGGGTGAGAGCAGGTTTACTGAACACCCTCCTGCCTTGGTTTGGGTGAGCTGAACCACCTTTCCCTGTGTCGGGGCAGAGACACAGAACAGCGGACATAACACACATAACACTGTCCCTCACGGGGGCAGGTGCACTGCAGAACCTCTCAGTGCTCCCTGTATTCCTGCTTTGCACGCTTCCATCAGAAATCTCCCGCGAGGTGTTTGTTTCCCAGCCCTGCCCTGCACGTCTCACTCGCTGTTTGTGCGTTTTGAGGTTCCTGATGCACACCCAGGGCAGCTTCTCCTCCTGCTGACGGGCTGATCTTCACCACCAGTGACAGGGGGTCTGGAAACACAGAATCCCAGCAGGCTGCCGTTGGAAGAGACCTTAAAGATCATCTTGTTCCACCCCCTGCCATGGGCAGGGACCCCTTCCACCAGAAGTGGGTGTTAATTCAGTGATAACAAAGAGCTGGGGCTTGGTGAGGAGCCACCAACCCCTCCTGCATTCTCATCAGCAAATCCCGTGGGCTGGCTGGATTTCTCAGCTTTAAAAATAAGAAATGCTTACCTAAAGCTGAGGGGGAGGTGTGTTTGTTTTCCTTGAGCATCCTGGGATTAAGCCAGACTTTGCTCTCCGTGAGTCTCATCCAGACTTACTCTGGGGACCTGACTTGGAGCAAAGGTGTCACTGCAGGAGTGCTGAGTGTTTTTGGAGAGTCAGCCCGTGAGGAGGGGCTGAGGGAGCAGGGAAGGGCTGGAGAATCCCTGAGGAGCTGGGAAGGGGCCGGAGAATCCCTGAGGAGCTGGGAAGGGGCTGGAGAATTGCTGAGGGAGCTGGGAAGGGGCTGGAGAATTGCTGAGGAGCTGGGAAGGGGCTGGAGAATTGCTGAGGGAGCTGGGAAGGGGCTGGAGAATTGCTGAGGGAGCTGGGAAGGGGCTGGAGAATCCCTGAGGAGCTGGGAAGGGGCTGGAGAATTGCTGAGGAGCTGGGAAGGGGCTGGAGAATTGCTGAGGAGCTGGGAAGGGGCTGGGGCTGGAGCAAAGGAGGCTCAGGGGCCCTTGTGGCTCTGCACAAGTCCCTGCCAGGAGGGGACAGCCGGGGGGGTCGGGCTCTGCTCCAGGGAACAGGGACAGGACATGGATTTTCCCTTCAGAACTCTCCATGCAGACAGGGTTTCCCCTCCTGACTCCCCTGTGGGGCCACAAGGATCCCTAAAAGCTTAACTGATCAGAGAGGGAGCAAAGTGTGACCAGAGGCTGTTTTGTCATCAGCACATTTTATAGAAAGAAGGTTCTTCTGCAAGATTTATCTCCCAGCTCCAGCCTCTGGGCTAATGAAAGAAATGATCTCTCTTGAAAAATAAAAATACAAAAGGCAGGGTCAGGCATCTGATAAAATCCCAGTTTTCAGAAAAATGCATCATTAATTGTGGTTGTTTGCTGGAGGGAAAAGTGGCCCAGCATTAAAACGATTCGCTTTTCCAATGTTTATCCAGAACCATTTTCTAACCCTGAATCCATGGCTCCCCACAGCAAAACCACGTCCCTCTGATGAGTGAGGATGAAATAATTACTGCCCTGCTCCCAGGGTGAGTCACCTTGATCCGAAGGCTCTCTGCAGAGGTCAGTGATGAATGCCACCCCAAGGCTTTCATTCCCAGAATTTTGCTATTATAAGCTGGATAATAAAAATAACCCCCACAAAGCTGACCACTGGGCACAGAGCATCCTTCACCTGGCTGTGGCTGCAGCTGAAAGGAGGAGCAAAAAGCAGCAGCTCAGCAGTGGCAGTGCCAGAAGCAGGGTTTTTACACCCAAGGAGTGCCTCAGAGACCTCTCCCTGCCCTTGGCCGAGACCTTCCCGTCCACCACTCGCTGTTTTCTGCCTGATCTCTGCCCAGCCCAGCTCCTGTGCTGGCAGCTCTGCCCTGGCTCTGCTGGAGCTGGCTCACACCTGACTGTCCCCAAACAAACCCCTGGCACCCCTTTCTGCAGGGCACAAACACCCCCTGGCACCTCCCCATCCCACTTGTGCCACAGAACAATCTAGAAGGGAGAGAATTTCCAGGAAGAGTCAAGGTCTTGGTTTCCAGAATGGGAGGGGTTAGAGAGAAAAGCCTGGGAGCAATGGATGGGTCCTGTTTGGAGATCTGTTTTTCCCTTCGTGCCAGCTGCCATCTGGGATTTTCCTGAAGGAAGCCAGGGGCAGTCGAAGGCGTTCCCCTGCCCCTGGGGGATGGAACTGGGTCAGAGAATCCAGAATATCCTGAGCTGGAAGGATCACCCAGGATCACCCACAGGAAGAAGTCAGTGGAAACATCAGAACGTGCTGAACCTCCAGATTCAGGGTGTAGACTGCAGCTGACTGATGGTTTGGCAGATGATTTGGAGATAAACAAACTTCATTGGAAGTTCAGCTCAGGGGATGTCAGTGGGCAGAGGGAGCACACAGGAGGATGTCCAGTCTGGAAAGGCTCCTGGCATATCCCAAAGGTGATTTCTGCCCATTTCCCTGCCAGGCAGGGAGCTAAAGGCCACTGCAGAACAATATCAGAAGTGTCTTTTTGGAGATCCAGGCTTAGTGCAGGAAGGGAATGCTGAAGAGTTAGGTAGGCATTTTAATCATTCTCAGTGATTTCTCCCTGAGCTGAATGGTGTCCACACCACAAATGGGTTTGTGCAGGTTGGCCAGGTAAACGTCCAGGAACTTGGTGCCCAAAGTGAGGGGTCAGAGAGGAGCCAGCAGCTGCTGAGCAGGAGGGACTGGGGTGTGGGGTCAGTGAAGGCTTGGGGTCAGCCATGCTTTGGGGTCAGCCATGGTTTGGTGTCAGAGATGGTTTGGGGTCAGCCATGGTTTGGGGTCAGAGATGGTTTGGGGTCAGAGATGGTTTGGGGTCAGCCATGGTTTGGGGTCAGTGATGGTTTGGGGTCAGTGATGGTTTGGGGTCAGCCATGCTTTGGGGTCAGCCATGGTTTGGGGTCAGCCATGGTTTGGGGTCAGAGATGCTTTGGGGTCAGCCATGCTTTGGGGTCAGTGATGCTTTGGGGTCAGAGATGCTTTGGGGTCAGCCATGGTTTGGGGTCAGAGATGGTTGGGGTCAGCCATGGTTTGGGATCAGCCATGGTTTGGGGTCAGCCATGCTTTGGGGTCAGTGATGCTTTGGGGTCAGCCATGCTTTGGGGTCAGTGATGGTTTGGGGTCAGCCATGCTTTGGGGTCAGCCATGCTTTGGGGTCAGAGATGCTTTGGGGTCAGCCATGCTTTGGGGTCAGCCATGGCCGTCGGTGCTGGCTGCAGAGTGTCAGCCGTTGCTCCTGGCCCAGAGCTGTGCTGCATCCCTCACTGTCCTTTCCTTTAACCACAAAAGCCTCGGTCTGAAAGCTCCATGGATCAGGTGCTCTCACCTTGTCCTCTTGGGGAGTAGAAGGATTTTGGGAGCAGGCAACAAGCACACCCAAGAAGTGTGAAATAATTTCCAGAACCCGGAGTCTCCGGCCTGGAAGGGGAGTGGCTGGAGGGTGGAGAAGGGCTCTGTGGTGTCCTGGGGGCTGGAGGTCACTCAGCTCTAGGTGCTTGCTCTCCCTTAGTGCAAGAACTAAGCTGCATGAAATAAAATAGCAGGTGGCAAATTTACAACCAGTTACAGGAGGCGTTTTTCCCTCAGCAGGATTAATCTTTGGAACATTTTGTCAGAGCAAACTGCAAACACCAAAATCCGCAGAGGCTTTACCAAGTGGTGGGAGAAATCCCCAGGAAAAACAAATCCATGAAAGAGTATCCCCACAAAACAGATCTCCTGGCTCAGGAAGCCCCAGAGGCCCAGATGGATGGAGGCTGGCAGGGCAGTGGTCCCCCTGTGCTCTGCAGCTGCTTTTTCCTGCCTGAGCACTGCCCAGGGCACAGCACAGCCAGCAAAGGGAGCACAGGGGGCTCTTCCACTCCAGGGAGACCCCAGCTGCCATCCCAGAGCCAGGACAGACAGAGGGGCTGCCTGGAGGGACCCCAGCCCTGTGGAGCACCCCTGGTGTGAGGTGACAGGAGATGGGAGCCCATGGGCCAGGAAGGGGGGGTTCCTTCAGCATCATCTCCACCCAGCCATGGTGAAACCACCCCTGAGCTGCAGCATCCCCCCCTGACAGCAGGAATTCTGCCTCAGAAGCTGCTGGTCCGTGGTGGTCCCGGTGCCAGAAGGTAACCAGGCCCTGGGAAGATTCATTCAAAATGCTGCTTATGAGATCTGGCAGCCTAAAAAATGAGGGGGCAGTAAAGATAACCTGATGGGAACCCCAAGCTGTGCTGGGATGCAGCTCCTGGGGAATCAAAGCCAGGCTGTGCTGGGATGCAGCTCCTGGGGAATCAAAGCCAGGCTGTGCTGGGATGCAGCTCTGAGGGAATCAAACCCAGGCTGTGCTGGGATACAGCTCTGAGGAATCACAGGATCAGGGGCTCCTTAATGCTGGGAATGATCTCTGCAGGAATTGAGCCCAACCATCACCCCAGCTCTGCCACCACGGTCACCACCGTGTGTCCCCAAGTGCCCCATCCACGTGGATTTTTGAACACTTCCAGGGACATTACTCCACCCCTGTGCTGGGCAGCTGTGCCAGGGCTGGACAACCCTTTCTATGAAGAAATTCCAGCCTTGTAGCTGATCAGAGCAGTTCTACACACATGCCTCAGCTGGCCACGGCACATTAATGAGCTGCAAATGCCACAAAGCACCCAGAACAGTGACAGGGACAGGGACAGGGACATCCAGAGCTGACAGGGACAGCCGTGCCCAGGGCAGGTTCAGCTCTGAAAGCATCACTCAGCTGCACCCCCTTCACCCACAGAGCCAGAGCCAGCCCCCAGCACAGCCCCTGAGCACAGATTTCACTGCCTGCTTGTGTCTCACCCAGCCAGACTCAGCCTCAGCCAGGCAGAATTTGGGACATTCCCAGAGCAGCAGGGCAGAGACCACAGAGATCCCACCTGGGACATTTCCCAAGCACCAGGGCAGTGCCAGGAGGATTTGTCACCCGGGGGGCACTGGCAGAGCCTGATGTCACTGCTGAGAGGTTTTGCTGATGGGACTCAAGGGCAAAGCATGGAAAGGGGTTTAGTCCCTGCTCTCTGTTCTAATTAAAGTGTTAATTCATGAGGGGTTTGTTCCTGGGTACAGGAGAGTTACAGAATATCAGATCTGCAGGGGATCACTGTGATCTGTGTCTCGTTTCCAGGGGAATTTCGTGTCCCTTTTACCCACCAGACCCCTGCAATGGGCTTCAGGCAGGGCAGGAGAACTTCTGTCCTCCGCTTCAGGCCCACAAAAGACAAAGAATTTGCCATCTGTATTTTTTTTTTTATTTTTGCAAAGCAGCAGTGCCTCATTCACTCCATTTCTGGGTAACTGCAGGATGTCAGGCTTCGGGTTGCTGCTGGGAGCCACCACACCGGACTGGGGACAAGTTTTGGATCAATTCATCTTTTCTTTTAACTCTCACAGTGTCTACACTAAGTCAGGTCTCTCCCTGGACTTTCTTTCTCTCTGCTGCTATCCTAGGTGAAATTTGCATTCTTCTTTTATCATAGTCTTGTTTCATTTTTATTTTATTTTCAATTTTTTTTTTTTGCAATTTTGTCTCAAGACCTTATTCAATCCTTATCTATCAGATGAACAGTTGTAAGTTCTTTGGATCAGAACTTTTACTGGGGACACCCTCCAGCCCTGCCCGTGCCCAGGATCATCCCTGCCCAGCTCTCTGGGGCAGGCTGCTTGGCAGGGGTGGGCTGTGCTGAGCCAGACACCAGCTGAATTTAAAGGGTTTATTGGGGGGCACGGTGCTGTTGGACTCCCCACAGCCCCAGGAAATCCCTCCTTCCTGCTTCCCTAAGGAGCACGCTCACCACGGGCACACATCCCCAGGAAAAAACAGTTTGCTGTTCCAAACTGATGCCCAGGAGATTTTTAAGCAACCAGCCAGCTCTGACACACGCACACACAGAGTTTATGGCACTGGGTGGCACAGGGCAGAGCTGCAGTGCAGATTAAACCAGAGGGAGGGTTTGTAGAATCACAGAGTGCCTGGGGTGGGAAGGGGCTGTGGAGATCCCCTCTGACCTAATGCTGCTCAAACAAACACTGGGAACCACAGCAAAACTTAGGCTTGTTTCTTACCTCAGAGCTCTACAGAATCAGTGGTTCCTGGCCAAAAGAAAGGCACTGTTTTGCAGGGAAACGGTGAAATGCTGTCAGTGTGCTGGGTTTCAGAGCTGCAGCACCACCCTCCTCCTCCCTGGCAGCTTCCCTGACTGTGCTGCAACCTTTGCACAGAAATCTCTCAAGGTCAAGAGCCAACTGAAAGTGGACAGGTTTTGGACCTGAGACAGCTGGTTTGTGTTTAAATCTGGAATATGTAACAAGAGAAGGAACCTCTCTCTGCTGCCGTGCTTTGCACTCAGCACTGTCTCATTTCCAAGGCACTTTTTGGTCACAGTGGTCCCCACCATGGACACGACTGCACCAACAATTCCCCTGCCTTTAACCCTTTTATTTTGGGGGTGAAGGTGAGGCACATCACGAGCAGTGATCCCTGCACTGAGCCGGAGGGGTGAACCTGCTGAGGTCTCAGATTGCAACTGAAGGTCTACAAAATGAGACTTTTACCATTAAAAAAATAAAATTAATCCATTTAGCTTCTAAAATGAGGCTTGATCCACCTTAGGCAAATCACTTAACTCATTTTTGCTGCTCAGAATGAGAATAAATACCACTCAAAGTGGGAATATACTGCCTCTGTCCCTCTGCCTTCCCAAACTGGCAGGCCTGGGCACTCTGCAAAGCCTCTGGGTGTCCTGTTGGGTCTCTGTGCCTGAATTCTGACTGGAATTGAGCTGCTGCCATTAAACAAGTGATAAATGGATAACAAATTAAACACACGTTGCTGTAGAGAAGACAATGTGTTGTCTCTGGACCTGGCCCTGGCTGAAGGCCTCGGAGGCAGAGTCAGCCCGCTGGGCTCTCAGCAGCCCGGCTCATCCTTCCCCTTGTCACTTCTCCACAAAACAACAACGCCGCGTGCAACCCAAAGCAACAAGAAATGAAGTCAGGCTACTGAAAGAAAATTCTTGTGTTCCACCTCAGAATGGCATTAGGTTTTTTTTTTTTTTTGGCTATTTTTAGAGAGAGTAACGTGCTCAGTCACATGGCTCACTGCGCCAGAGCTGCAGCTCTGCTCTGGGGGACGTGGCTCTGCTGTCTCCAGCTGCTGTTCCAAACTGATGCCCAGGAGATTTTTAAGCTCTGGGAAAGCAGCTACTCTGCAGCAAGAGCGTTTTTAGGATTTGATAACAACGGTTTGTTTCAATGCCACTCTGTGATTCTTCTGAGAATGATTTTTCACTGGCATGTTTACTCAAAGTAAGGTCAAATGGTGCAGTTAAGGAATAAAGACACCCCATGAGTGCTGAAGTGCAACACTTGGTTTTATTTCTGTACTACTCCACTTAGAGATATTCAATACTATGAATTTTAATGAAGAATAACTCTCTGAGATGAATTTCATTGTAAGTGTGTCATTCAGAAGAACACATTCATTACATGTCTTTCCACCTGAGTCCGGATTTATTGTCACACCACAGTGGAATTCCACCTACCTCCTTCTCCTTGTAGGGGTTTCACATGGGAACTTCCAGCTGAAAATGAGGGAAAACCCTTTTGCTGCGTGGGTGCTGGAGCACTGGAGCAGCTCCAGGAGGTTGGGGGTCTCCTTCTTGGGAGATGGCCCAAGCCCCCCTGGCTGCGATCCTGTTAACCTGCTCTGAGTGAGCAGCAGGCTCAGGTGAGTGATCTCTGGAGGTCCCTTTGCTCCTCCGTGGGTCTGGGATTCCCCAGAGGTGACCTGCCTGGGTAGTTCATTCCTTTGATCGCTCTCCTTCCATCGCCAATCCGCGATCCTGATTTTTGTCTTGCATTTGGCACAAACCTGGGGACAGTGGTGTCAGGTGTTCTGCATTTGCCTGGGGTGGCAGACTCGGGGTGTTGCCTGAAAGAGCTGGAAGAGAATTTGGGGTGTGGGGCTGGGGTCCCATCCAGGCACCCACCACGCTCACCCTTGTGCGGGCAGGCGGCTCTTGGGGCGCAGGAACACCTTCACAGCCCCGTCCCTGACCTGCCACGTCCTGACCCCACACATGACAGGGTTCAGCTTGGGGGGAACAGCACCTGCAGGCTGGCCAGGGGGATGTGTGCTGGGGATGTGTGCCTGTGTGCTGGGGATGTGTGCTGGGGATGTGTGCTGGGGATGTGTGCTGGGGATGTGTGACTGTGGGGTGGCGGCAGCCGAAGCACCGCGTCAGTGCCATGAAGGTGGCGAGGTGGTGGGCACAGAGCAGCAGCACACAGATGTGCGAGCTGCAGGTGTGTGAACTGCAGGTGTGTGCAAGCCGCAGGTGTGCGAGACGCTGATGTGCGAGCTGCAGGTGTGTGAGATGCAGGTGTGTGAGATGCAGGTGTGCGAGCTGCAGGTGTGCGAGCTGCAGATGTGAGAGCTGCAGGTGTGTGAGCAGCAGGTGTGTGAGATGCAGGTGTGTGAGATGCAGGTGTGTGAGAGCTGCAGGTGTGTGAGATGCAGGTGTGTGAGATGCAGGTGTGTGAGATGCAGGTGTGCGAGCTGCAGGTGTGTGAGAGCTGCAGATGTGAGAGCTGCAGATGTGAGAGCTGCAGGTGTGTGAGAGCTGCAGATGTGAGAGCAGCAGGTGTGCAATCTGCAGGTGTGAGCTGCAGGTATGCGAGCTAGCTGTGCCAGGGGAGCAGGTGTGCGAGCTGCAGGTGTGTGAGCTGCAGGTGTGCCAGCCGCAGGTGTGTGAGCCGCAGGTGTGCAAGGAGCAGGTGAGCGAGCCGCAGGTGTGGGAGCCACAGGTGTGCGAGCTGCAGGTGTGTGAGCCGCAGGTGTGTTAGAGGTGCAGGTGTGTGAGCCGCAGGTGTGCAAGGAGCAGGTGAGCGAGCCGCAGGTGTGGGAGCCACAGGTGTGCGAGCTGCAGGTGTGCAAGGAGCAGGTGTGCGAGCTGCAGGTGTGTGAGAGGGGCAGATGTGAGAGCAGCAGGGGTGCAATCTGCAGGTGTGCGAGCCGCAGGCGTGCAGGGCCTTGCGGCAGGCAGATCACCACGGCAGCCACCATGGTGCCAGCAGGATGGAGCCGCGGCCGCGGCGATGCGCGCCAGCTGCAGCAGGGCCGCGGAAGGGCGCGACACGCCGATGTGCTCGCAGGAGGTGCGCGGCGAGCCCGCAGAACCGCAGCTCCCGCAGCAGCAGGAATGCAGGGCAGGACGATGCAGAAGCGCCTCAGCACAGCTGCCAGCCCCGTTTTGGCCACGAAGCGCTCGAAGGCCGTGGCCAGCGGGATCTTGGACAGGCTGGTGAAGGCAAGGAAGGAAATCTCCCTGGCTCGGAACCAGAAGAGAGCAGCGCCTTGGGCTCTGCCGTGGGGGAGAGCGTGAGGTCGGCAACAGCCAGCTGGTGTCCTGGATTGGGGCAAATCTGGGAGAAAACCTCCAAAGGGGCTCCCCAGAAAACAAACCCACACAGCCCCTTCCCCCACTGGTTCGGGGAGGATTCCTCGGAGAGTACTGGAAAGAACCTGTTTATTTAACAAGCACAACACCCCCAGCACACAAAATGAACAATACCAGATGGCAACACTTTCACTGCTCTGAAAAGGATGACAAATTCAGAAAGTCTCTCCTGGGAGTGGTGGCTCTGTTGTTGCTCCCTCTGGCCCTGGGGATGGCTGCTGCAGCCACAAGATGCAAACTCTCGGTGTTTCCCAGGTCCCAGTCCGGAGCAGGTTTGAATGGTTCCAAAAAGGGAAGAGAAAAACAGTCCAGGGAAAAATCTGGACCGTTTAGCTGAACAGAAGCAAAAAGCAAAAGCAGAGCGGGAGCAAAGCAGGAGCGAAGCAGGAGCAGGAGCAAAGCAAAGCAGCACAAAGCAAAGCCAAAAGCAAAAGCTGCACCATGAACTGCCCCATCTCTCTGTCCCACCAGCCGTGGGGAGCAGGCTGATAACAAACCAAAACACACCTTGCTCTCAGAGCCAGTCTTGAAGGCACAGAACATAACATCCAGCACCAACAGAACACACGGGATGGGGATACAAGCATCAGAACCTCACCCGGGACACGTGGCCAGGAGCAGGGGCTGGCGCAGATGGGCAGCAGCAGCAGCAGCAGCAGCAGCAGCAGCAGCAGCAGCAGCAGCAGCAGCAGCAGCACCCCATGCCCTGCAGGGCTGCAGTGCAGCAGAACGGGATGGAGATCCCCACGTGCAGCTGCTCCGTGCCGGGATCCCCCCCAGGATGGACGTGCCTGGGCTCAGGCTGCTCACGCTGGGCATGTGCACCTGAAAGCAAAGGCAGGACATGCTGCAGGAGGAGATTTGGGCAGGAGATAATGCAGGAGATTTGGGAAGGAGATACTGCAGAAGGAGGTTTGGGCAGCAGACACTGCAGGAGCAGATTTGGGGTGCCTGAGCTGCTCCAGCAGCACCCAGTGCCTCGTGTCACTGCTCTGCCCTGCAGAGAGCCCCAGGCAGAGGTGCAAGGCCAGGGTGCAAGCCCCGTGGTGTGCACGGTGCTGCAGCTGTCCCTGCACCCTGCTCGTGTGGGAACCAGCGTGCTGATCTCCTCCTCACTTGCTCTTTACACAACAGCTGCACATTTTTCTTCCCAGTGCTTCCACTTCAAGCCGTGACTGGGACAGAACCAGCTCCTGCTGCGGGAACACTGGGATATTTCTGGGATGTTTCTGGGATATTTCTGGGATATTTCTGTGCTCTCTGAGTCCAGAGCAGAAGGAAGAAGTCGGGCAATGACAGAGGAATGGTCAGGAGTTTTCAGGGATGGGCAAGATGCTCTCAGGCACCGAGAGTGGGGAGTTCTGGGGCCCCTGGGCTCAGCTAGGATAGACAACAAAATTAACTCCAGGTTTGGAGTTGGCTGCCCATGCTCCTTATCTCCAAACTTCTCTTTCCCTCCCCTTTTAGCCCTGAGACCCAGTTCCGTTTGCTTCGCAGCATTTTTCAGAGAAAATCTAGCAGAACTCAAATTTAACCAGGCAGTTGGAAAGACCTTTGTGTCGGAGGAAAAAAACCTGAGGGATATGGAACCTTCCCTCCAGCCAGAGGAAGGGAGGTGCTGCTGCCCTGGAGAGCCCTGAGGAGCCCCAGAGGCTGAATCAGACCCAGTCACACAAATTAAGATGGGATGTGACTGTCTTCAGCAGCTCCTGCATTAACACTCAGGTCTTAAATCTCAAAACTCAAACCATTAGGAATTATCCATAAGGCAGGAGGAAGTGGGGTAAGTGCTGAAAAACTGTGATGGTGTTGCACACCAAAATATTGACTCTGTGTGCGAAAAACCAACTGTATCTTCAACAACAGAGTGTTCACACTCAATTTCATGTCTAAAATACCCTGAACCAAGAAAGTGTCCAGGGAGACACAATATGGCAGTGGGTCATCTTTAAAAATAAAATTAATAAAAGTCATACCTGATTCAATAATATATAATAATAATAATAATAATAATAATAATAATAATAATAATAATAATAATAGTGACGATTATATAATAATATATATAATTATAATTATATATTATAATAATATATAACTGTTATATAATAAAAACTACTATTCTTTAATAATAACAAATTTTGTAATTTTTAAAAGCAGTTGGGTATAAATATTGCACCAAACAAAACCAGATGTGAGGTGTTAACAGAAAAGATACTCCTAGTGCTGGGAGCTGGCAGCTGTGCTGCCATGCCAACAGCTCAGCCTCTGTGGCAAAATGCAAACATTAACCCGCAAATAAACAGGGATGCGGCGGGAATCTCGGCGCAGCCAGGAGCTCTGCACCAAAGGAGTCCCTCAGCTTTAGATCCCTTCTTCCAAATCCATCGGAGCCCTTCCCCCGCGATGCTCCAGGTCCTCTCCCCGCCATCCGTCCTCGTATAGAACTCTGTGATTACACTTTCCGCGGCAGCTCTAAGGACGCGGCTCGCCCAGCTCTGCCCAAGCGGCCCCTTGGCTTCTTCCTCCCCAAAACCTTTAAGTTTAAACACGAGCTCCGTCTGCCCGGGGTGCTCGGGGGGCTCTGCACGTCGCTGCGGGAGCGTTTGGGGAGCCAGAGGGGCTGGAGACCCCCGGCCGGGGGGCGGTCAGGGACGGGGGGTCCCGCGGATCCCGGGAGGTTCACACGGATCCCGGGGTGTTCACACGGATCCCGGGGGTTCCAGCGGATCCCGGGGGTTCCAGCGGATCCCGGGGTGTACCCGAGAATTCCAGGGGTTCCCGGGAATCCCGGGGCTTTCCGCGGATCCCGGGTGGTTCACAGGGATCCCGGGGGGTTCACACGGATCCCGGGGTGTTCACACGGATCCCGGGGGTTCCAGCGGATCCCGGGGAGTACCCGAGAATTCCAGGGGTTCCCGGGAATCCCGGGGAGTCCCGCGGATCCCGGGTGGTTCACACGGATCCCGGGGGTTCCAGCGGATCCCGGGGTGTACCCGAGAATTCCAGGGGTTCCCGGGAATCCCGGGGAGTCCCGCGGATCCCGGGGGGTTCACACGGATCCCGGGGGTTCCCGTGGATCCCGGCGGTTCCAGCGGATCCCGGGATGTACCCGCCGATCCCGGGGTGTACCCGAGAATTCCCGGGGTTCCCGCGGCTCCCGGCTCTCCCCAGGACGGAATCAAACCGCCGGCGAGTTTCTCTTGCCCGGGGGCGCGTCCGCGGCTCCGGCGGGGGCTGCGGGCGGTGCTGGGGCGGTGGTCCAGCCCAGCGGCCCCGAGCATCGCCCCCCAGCATCGCCCCCCAGCATGGCCCTGTGCCGCTGCCGCCGCCCGGCCCGGCCTGCCCGGCTGCCGGGATCGCCGTGTCCGTGTGCCCGGGGCGGCTGCTCCAGGGCTCTTCCCCTGCTCACCGTAACGGGGAATTTGGGGGCTCTGCGCCAGCCCCCAGCGCCGCCGAGATCCCCGCGGCCCCGAACCCCCGAGCCCCAGCGCGGACAGCTCCGCGGCTCCCGGCCGGGGACGGGGGAGATGCGGTCCCTTCCCGGTTCCTCCCGGTGCCTCCCCGGTGCCTCCCGGTGCCTTCCGGTGTCCCCCGGTGCCTCCCCGGTGTCTCCCCGACGCCTCCCAGTGTCCCCCCGGTGCCTCCCCGGTTCCTCCCGGTGCCTTCCCGGTGCCTCCCGGTGTCTCCCGGTTCCTCCCCGGTGTCTCCCCGGTTCCTCCCCGGTCTCCCCGGTTCCTCCCGGTGTCTCCCCGGTGTCTCCCGGTGTCTCCCGGTGTCTCCCCGGTTCCTCCCGATGTCTCCCCAGTTCCTCCCGGTGTCTCCCGGTGCCTCCCGGTGCCTCCCGGTGCCTCCCCGCTTCCTCCCGGTGTCTCCCGGTGCCTCCCTGCCCCCGGCCCCACCTGCCCCGCACACCAGGAGCTGCCGCTCGCCGCGGGCTCTGCGGCTCCGCGTCCCCCCCGCCCCCGGGACCCCCGGGGATGGCGAACACAGCCGGGCTCTGGGGAGCGGGCCGGGGGGGATGCTGCAGCCCGGCCCGGCACGGGAACAGCAATCCCTGAACTGAATAATTATTGTTCGCAGATCGCTCTCGGTGCTCTGTTGGTGAAAGGAATTGGGAGTGCGGCAGGAAGTCTGGGGGCTCGGCTGCTCCCGGGATGGACGGGAGGAAGAGTCCGGGGCTCGGGATCCCCCCGGGGCCGTGGGGTGGCACCATCAGCAGAACAAATATTTACCCAGCTGAGAAAATGGGTGTTTGTTTCTAAAGAAAGCCAAAAGGAGGCAAAAGTGTCCCAGCAAACCATTTCTCTTTCGTGTGCTGCCTGGAAAGAAGTCTCACGGTCCCCAGGTCACTGCTGGATCCCATCTGCAAAACCCAGAAACCAGAGTTTGCAGAGGGACCAGGAAAAGCCAGGTGCAGAGCCAAACCACTCCATTTGTTTAGGCTCACCCACAGCTCTGGGGATATCTGATGCTGATGTCAGTTTTCAAAATGACAGAAGTTTTCTTTCCATCAGAAACCTCCCGATCAGCTCCCAGGGAGCCTGGCTGGTGTCTCAGCTCGTGGCCCCGAGGATGTGGGTGGTGAGAGTGCCCTGGGGTGCCAGGGGCCCGTGCCCCCAGCCCAGCAGCTGTCTGCAGCCCCAGAGCTGCTCTGCTCTGTCTGGGCAGAGCCCTGCCACGCTCAGCGGGACAGACACCCACGCCAGGTCACTCCCTGTCCCCACAACTGACCCTGTGTCCCCCCCTGTGCCACCCACAGCCCTGCTGCTGCTGGGGACAGCTGTGGCAGAGTCCCCACCAGCCTCCCATCCCTGCTGGCCTCAGCTCTGGCTCCAGATCAGTGAGAAGTGAGGGATGGCATGAGGAGAAAGTTTTAAACTAAAATAGGGAAGATTTAGCTGGGATCTTGGTAATGAGGAATTGTTCCCTGGCAGGGTGGGCAGGCCCTGGCACAGGGTGCCCAGAGCAGCTGGGGCTGCCCCTGGATCCCTGGCAGTGCCCAAGGCCAGGCTGGACACTGGGGCTGGAGCAGCCTGGCACAGGGGAAGGTGTCCCTGCCATGGCAGGGTGGCACTGGGTGGGCTCTGAGGCCCCTTCTAATCCAAACCATTCCATGATTCTAAGCCAGAGAATCCCCTGGACACCCCCAGGCCTTGAGGGGCTGCACAGAAGCCACCCCTGTCTAACAGCCCCAATTGCAGGCCTCTGCAAGGGGCTGGGGCTCCCCCAGGCCAAGGGGGACTCGGGTGACAGCAGCTGGGGCAGTGCCATTGCCAGCTGCCAGGACTGCCTGCTCCTTGCACTTCCTGGGACAAAAAAGGGACAAAACTTCAGTGCTAGAGGTCTGGAGCACACGTGGCACAGCCTGGCCCACAGCAGTGGGGGCACTCCGGGCTGCACAGGAGCCAGGGGTGCAGTGCCAGCCAGGGGCCTGAGCCTCGGCTGCCCCAAGGATGGACACACCAGGAACCTGCTCTGCTTCCTGCTGGGGGCTGGAAATCACACAGCCCAGGCCAGCCCCAGCTCCGCCAAGGGACACTCCAGGTGGGACCCGGGCAGCCCCCTCCTCACCTCAGGGGATGCTTTGTGAGGCTGACCCAGAGCAGAGGCTGGGCAGAGGTCCAGAATAAAGCAGGGATTGATTCCAAGGATCTCCTCCATGGATCCACCTCGGGCAGCACCAGACCCCTCCCAGGGCTGCCCCCGAGATCAACCCAAATGGCCCCAAAATGCACGAGCGCTCCCGGGGGCTCTCCCTGGGATCAGCTCTGCTCCATGTGCACATTGCAGTTCAGTGTCCAATTCCAGCTCAGCCCCTGCACTCCCATCCTGCTTGTTTTTCTCTCTGCAGCCCACGGGGTTTGTGCTCCTAGGCTGAGATTTGGATCATTTGTCCTTGGTGCCCAGCTGGAGCAGGAATTGTTTTGTGTCCCTGCTCTGTGCACAGAGCTCACCATCCCATAATATGAACCCAGACCCCACACTAAAGCAGCACAGGATGTGAAAATAGAAAAGCCAAAGCTGAGGCATCACTTCCCACCTTTAGGGGCTTGACAAAGCCTTTACCTTGCCGAGTCTCTATTCTAAATATATACTAATAATGGGTATTTAATAACAGATAAGTATCTAACAATAGTAAACAACTAACAATAATAAACATCTAATAATAAACATCTAACAACAGCTAACTATCTAATAGCAAATAAACACCTAATACTGGATAAATATCTAATAACAGTAAATCTCTAACAGTAAATGTCTAATAAGAGCCTGTTTTCCTCTTCTCCCCAGCTCAATTTGCCTCCCTCCATCCCCACACCATTTCAAAATGTAAGCATTGACTAAGAAACAGAAAATTCCCGCTTTGTTCCCGTTGCAGCTGGTGATTTACAGCGCCCGGAGAGAGCTGGGATTCCAGGCAGGTGTTGCAGGCTCTGCTCTGGTGCCAGAGAACTCTCCAGGTGCTGCTGACAATGCAGAGATGTCCGTGACCCAAACTGGGGCTTTGCTCTCCTTGCCTCCCCAGACCCAGGGAGGGGCTGGGGGCAGAAGGGTATTTAACCCCATAACTGCTGGAATAGGTCTCAGGAGAAAGCCCCCACCGCCCCCCAGCCCGGGCCTAGCAGCACCCAGGGCTCACCTGAGGGCACCCGTGGCTCCCATCCCGCCAGCAGATGCTGGAGGAGCCGTTCTGGATTCCCAGCAGGTCTGGGACCAAAGTCTCATTTTTCCCCAGGAACACTCCAGGGATCAGCCCTCTGCCCCTCGGTAGCAGCTGCAGGGGGCTTTGCTCTCAGACTGCCCAGAGGGGCTGGGGAGCAGCCAGCTGGGACAGGGGACGTGTCCCACGGGCCCCGGGCAGTGCTGGGGCAG
The DNA here is from genome assembly GCF_017590055.1 of Onychostruthus taczanowskii. Taxonomy (NCBI): domain Eukaryota; kingdom Metazoa; phylum Chordata; class Aves; order Passeriformes; family Passeridae; genus Onychostruthus; species Onychostruthus taczanowskii. The sequence goes on along the minus strand of NW_024499095.1, from coordinate 196,563 downwards.
GAGCAGGAGCAGGAGCAGGAGCAGGAGCAGGAGCAGGAGCAGGAGCAGGAGCAGGAGCAGGAGCCCTCCTGGAGCCAGCACAGCCCCAGCCCTGCTGGTCCCCACCCGCATCCAGACCTGCCACCCTGGGGCTGGGGAAGCGTTTGGGACCAGCCGAGGGACCCCGGCCCCGAGGGACACCGGCCCCGAGGACACCGGCCCCGAGGACACCGGCCCCGGGCTGCCACCGAGACCCCCCTGGGGGCTGGGACACAAAGGGACCTCCCTGGCTGTGACCACCCCTGGCTGCAGAGACACACTGTGACCCTCACACTGTGACCATCCCTGGCTGTGACCCTCGCTGGCTGCAGGGACACTCTGTCACCCTCGCTGGCTGTGACCCTCCCCGGCTGTCACCCTCCTGGCTGCAGGGACACTCTGTCACCCTCGCTGGCTGTGACCCTCCCCGGCTGTCACCCTCCTGGCTGCAGGGACACAGAGAGACCCTCCCTGGGGCTGGGATACAAAGGGACCCTCTCTGGCTGCAGGGGCAGGCTGCCCTGGCTGCAGGGACACAGAGAGACCCTCCCTGGGGGCTGGGACATAAAAGGACCCCCCCTGGCTGCAGGGGCAGGCTGTCACCCTCCCTGGCTGTGACCATCCCTGGCTGTCACCATCCCTGGCTGTCACCCTCCCTGGCTGTCACCCTCCCTGGCTGCAGGGACACACCGTGACTCTCGCTGGCCCAAGCCCCCCCAGGTGTCCCCACCAAGGCTCTCCTCCCCTCAGACCCCTGAGCTGCCCTGGCTGGGGCCAGGCCCCTCCTGGGGGATGCTCTCCCCTCCATTAAATTAGCAAATTAGAGTCTCTGCATCAGCCACAAAGCTCATTAGCAACGATTTCAGAGCTGTGCTTACACAATGATACAATCACACAGCATCAGAGCCAGCGTCTGGCCCGTCCTGCAGGTCTTCTCCAGGAGCACACAGAAAATGAGACCTGCATTGGAGAGAGGACCTGCCGCTGGCCAAGCCCACCAGCAGCTGCTTCACTTACCATTTATTCATTTGTGTGTGACATAATGAGCTCTGTACCACAATGATGTGAATATAAATATACTCAGGTTGCATCAAGCCTCGGGGTAACTGTTTTCAGGCTTGGGGTAACTTTATCACCCCACGTGGGTGCAGCAGAAAGTGAAATTCCGTGTCTCCACGGAAGCTGAATGCCCAAACAAGCACTGATTGCCATTAATTACATTCCTACCCTTTTTCACTTTATTGATCAAGTCTCAGATTCACTTTGCCGTTATTTTATTTGACTCTAAAGGCAAATGAAGCTGTTTCAGATTTCTCTGATGATCCCATTTCTCTGTTCAATTAAAGCACATGAATTTAGGGTTTTCCTGACTTAAGTCAGAAAATTTTTCTTTTTCCTTTTTTTTTTTTCCCTAGTTTGGCAGAGCCAGAGATACCCGAGGAAGGTTTGCTTGGCACCTGCAGCAGGCAAGCAGTGCAAGAGGAGAGGGTGGGCAGAGACCAGAGGACACCAAGGGTTTGGGGCAGAGCAGGGAAGGGGCTGGGGGCTGCCCTCCCTCCCTGCAGAGAGCAGGACCCAGCCCCCAGCACAGACAGCATGGAGAGCCCTCCCCAGCCCAGGTATCCCCCAGGTGGAGGACAGGGCTCCTGCCTGGCAGGGGGCTGACCCACAGCACACCCTTCCTCACCTGCAGGAGCTGGGAATCAATCACAGAATTACACTAGGTTTGGGCTGGGGGAGCCTAAATTCTATTTTTCCTTGCACCCCCTGCCGTGCCACTGCTCAGAGCCCGCCCGGCCTGGCGCTGGGCACTGCCAGGGCTGGGCACTGCAGAGCCCTTTGGCAGCCTGTGCCAGGCAGGTGTGAGGGAAAGGCCCAAGGAGCAGCTGAACGAGCCCTGGGGAGGTGGGTCACAGCCAGCACTGCTCCTGGCACCCACACCTCGACTTCTGGGACACCCTCTAACTGGGAACAGCAAATGCTGGGCACTTTGCTCTGTCAGGGTGCTCCTGGCTCCTTCATCCTGGCTGGGAGCTGGCACCTCTGCTGCTGGAGCCTTTGAGCCCAGAGCATCTCCTGCCTGCAGCTGCTGAGCCAGAGCAGAGCTCAGGATCTGTCACTGAGGCTGGAAAAGCCCTGCCAGCCCCGAGTCCAGCCAGTCCCCAGCCCTGCCCAGGCACCCCTGACCCGTGTGCCCAGGTGTCACAGCCACAGGGCTGTGAAATCCCTCCAGGGATGGGCACTCCAAACCTCCTGGGCAGCTGTGCCGGGGCTGGACAGCCCTGTCTGGGAAGGAACTGTCCCAAAATCCAGTGTGAACCTCCCCGGTACAGTTTGAGGATGATTCCTCCTGTCCTGTCCCTGTTCCCTGGAGCAGAGCCCGACCCCCCGGCTGTCCGCTCCTGGCAGGGACTTGTGCAGAGCCACAAGGGCCCCCTGAGCCTCCTTTGCTCCAGCCTCAGCCCCTTCCCAGCTCCCTCAGGAATTCTCCAGCCCCTTCCCAGCTCCTCAGCAATTCTCCAGCCTCTTCCCAGCTCCCTCAGGGATTCTCCAGCCCCTTCCCAGCTCCCTCAGCAATTCTCCAGCCCCTTCCCAGCTCCCTCAGCAATTCTCCAGCCCCTTCCCAGCTCCGTTCCCTGCCCTGGAGCCGCTCCAGGAGAGCCACTCTGGATGTGCCAGGAGACAAGCCCAAGCCCTGCAGAGCCCTGCAGCAGTGCCAGGTGCCAGCCCTGCTCTGCCCCTGCTCCTGCCCCAGCCTGGGAGATCTTTAGACCCAGAAATTTTTACCTTTTTGGGAACCACGGTGGAGGGGAAATGGGGAGCTCTGAGCTGGAGGACAGCAGACATTCTTGCTAAAAACCTCTTAGGTTACTTTTGTCCCCATTTCTGATTTTTTTTGGACCCCCTAGAAACCTGCAGAGACCCCTGGTAGGGAAATTGCAGTCAGCAGCTTCCTGACTGCCAGGACCCTTCAGGGAGCTGTGAGGGACCAGCAGGAATCTCTAACCCATGAGATCAACCCAGACACCCAAAACTCACTCCAAAGGCTGAGCTACCTTCTCATTTCAGCTTCCCATCTCATTTCAGGCAGGGAGGGGGTGCTGTTTATTATCTGCCTGCTTGTGAAGCGGGATTTTGTTGCAGTAAGGTAGAAAAATCATAAAGAAAGGCTTGTAAAATCAAGCCTGCTCTCCTGGATCAGTGGCTGGCAGTGCCAAAGCCAGCCCTTTGCACGTTCCCGTGTGAGAGCGACCCTGGTGCGAGCAGTTCGTTAGCATAACAATCTGTTCCTGGGTGAAAAACAACCAGCACTTGTATAAACTGTTTTTGCACCGTTAGATAGGAAAATGAAAACTACCTCTCACAAACAAGTGTCCCTGCAGGTACACCCCGGGGGCTGGAGTGACCAGTCAATACAGGGTAACAACTTGTTATTAACCAACAAAGTAATTGGCAAGAAAGCTCCTGACCAATTGGAGTCACACGTGAGGTCTGTAAGAATGATATAAAAATGAGTTACTTGAATAAAGAGGCTTTTTACACCATGGAGAAAATGGAGTCACTGTGATTCATTCCCACAGGATTTTATTAAATGAACACTGCACAGAATGATGGGATCATCCTGGCTCTCCCCCTGCCATGGCAGGGACCCCTTCCACTGGACCAGGCTGCTCCAGCCCCTCCAGCCCGGCCTGGAGCACTTCCCCAAGAGCCCCCGGTGGGCTCCCACCCATCCCAGGTGGGCTCCACGCCCCCAGCCCTGAGGGGCACTGAGGGGACCCTCCCCCTGCCCACCCAGCCCTGCCAGGAGCCTCTGCCCCGGCAGTGATGGGAGAGGAGAGCTCAAAGCTGAGACCCTGCTCTGAATGAAGGACAGCCACCAAGCCCCGCTCTGCGAGCAGCAATGATTTCTGTGAGCAGCAATGATTTCTGTGAGCAGCAATGATTTCTGTGAGCAGCAATGATTTCTGTGAGCAGCAATGATTTCTGTGAGCAGCAATGATTTCTGTGAGCAGCAATGATTTCTGTGAGCAGCAATGATTTCTGTGAGCAGCAATGACGTTCTGTGAGCAGCAATGATTTTTTGGGTAGCATAACAATCTGTTCCTGGGTGAAAAACAACCAGCACTTGTATAAACTGTTTTTGCACCGTTAGATAGGAAAATGAAAACTACCTCTCACAAACAAGTGTCTCCCAGGTACACCCCGGGGGCTGGAGTGACCAGTCAATACAGGGTAACAACTTGTTATTAACCAACAAAGTAATTGGCAAGAAAGCTCCTGACCAATTGGAGTCACACGTGAGGTCTGTAAGAATGATATAAAAATTAGTTACTTGAATAAAGAGGCTTTTTCCACCATGGAGAAAATGGAGTCCCTGTGATTCATTCCCACAGGATTTTATTAAATGAACACTGCACAGAATGATGGGATCATCCTGGCTCTCCCCCTGCCATGGCAGGGACCCCTTCCACTGGACCAGGCTGCTCCAGCCCCTCCAGCCCGGCCTGGAGCACTTCCCCAAGAGCCCCCGGTGGGCTCCCACCCATCCCAGGTGGGCTCCACGCCCCCAGCCCTGAGGGGGACTGAGGGGACCCTCCCCCTGCCCACCCAGCCCTGCCAGGCGCCTCTGCCCCGGCAGTGATGGGAGAGGAGAGCTCAAAGCTGAGACCCTGCTCTGAATGAAGGACAGCGACCGAGCCCTGCTCTGTGAGCAGCAATAAAATTCTGTGAGCAGCAATGACGTTCTGTGAGCAGCAATAAAGTTCTGTGAGCAGCAATGATTTCTGTGAGCAGCAATGATTTCTGTGAGCAGCAATGATTTCTGTGTGGAGCAATGATTTCTGTGAGCAGCAGGGATTTCTGTGAGCAGCAATGATTTCTGTGAGCAGCAATGACACTCTGTGAGCAGCAATGACACTCTGTGAGCAGCAATGACACTCTGTGAGCAGCAATGACACTCTGTGAGCAGCAATGACACTCTGTGAGCAGCAATGACACTCTGTGAGCAGCAATGACACTCTGTGAGCAGCAATGACACTCTGTGAGCAGCAATGACACTCTGTGAGCAGCAATGACACTCTGTGAGCAGCAATGACACTCTGTGAGCAGCAATGACACTCTGTGAGCAGCAATGACACTCTGTGAGCAGCAATGACACTCTGTGAGCAGCAATGACACTCTGTGAGCAGCAATGACACTCTGTGAGCAGCAATGACACTCTGTGAGCAGCAATGACACTCTGTGAGCAGCAATGACACTCTGTGAGCAGCAATGACACTCTGTGAGCAGCAATGACACTCTGTGAGCAGCAATGACACTCTGTGAGCAGCAATGACACTCTGTGAGCAGCAATGACACTCTGTGAGCAGCAATGACACTCTGTGAGCAGCAATGACACTCTGTGAGCAGCAATGACACTCTGTGAGCAGCAATGACACTCTGTGAGCAGCAATGACACTCTGTGAGCAGCAATGACACTCTGTGAGCAGCAATGACACTCTGTGAGCAGCAATGACACTCTGTGAGCAGCAATGACACTCTGTGAGCAGCAATGACACTCTGTGAGCAGCAATGACACTCTGTGAGCAGCAATGACACTCTGTGAGCAGCAATGACACTCTGTGAGCAGCAATGACACTCTGTGAGCAGCAATGATTTCTGTGAGCATCAATGAGGTTCTGTGAGCAGCAGTGACATTCTGTGAGCAGCAATGATTTCTGTGAGCAGCAATGATTTCTGTGAGCAGCAATGACTTTCTGTGAGCAGCAATGATTTCTGTGAGCATCAATGAGGTTCTGTGAGCAGCAGTGACATTCTGTGAGCAGCAATGATTTCTGTGAGCAGCAATAAAGTTCTGTGAGCAGCAATGATTTCTGTGAGCAGCAGTAAAGTTCTGTGAGCAGCAATGACGTTCTGTGAGCAGCAATAAAGTTCTGTGAGCAGCAATGACGTTCTGTGAGCAGCAATGATTTCTGTGAGCAGCAATGACATTCTGTGAGCAGCAATGACATTCTGTGAGCAGCAATGACATTCTGTGAGCAGCAGTAAAATTCTGTGAGCAGCAATGACGTTCTGTGAGCAGCACAGAGCCGAGTGGAAGCGGGCACTGGAGCCTGGAACACTCCAAGCCGTGTCCTGTCCCTGTCCCTGTCCCTGCAGCACAGCAATGCCACCCGGCAGCGTTTCCTCTCAGACACACCAGAGCCTGACTCGCACAGCCCGGGGCTCCAGTGCAGGCTCAGCTCCTTCTGCACCTACAGAAACAGTCACAGGAGGGTTTCTCGGTGACTTCCACTTCCTTCCCGAAGATTTCTGAGATTCCAGTTACTTCTTTCATGTGCTATCTGGGAAAAACACCGGTTGAAATCATAGAATAATGGAATGGTGAGTGGCTGGGTTGGGGAGGGACCTTGAAGCTCACCTCGCTCTGACTGTGCCACAGGCAGGAGCCTTCCTCCCTCCCTGCCAGGCAAAGATCCCTGTAACCCAGACACACTTACAAAAGCCATGACCTGAGCTAAAAACACAACGGGTGTCTCCAGATTTGGGCAAAAAAAAATGTGAAGTGAAGGAGCTGTGGTTCCCACCGTGTGTGAGCTATTAAGCTGACATTTTAACCACCTTGAAGTATAAATCTCCCTGCTTGGCTGGCTAATGCCCCATTAGGCACGGCCCCTTGGCAGGAACGGCCCGGCTGGTGATTCATTGTCTGGGGACATTTCCCGGGGCACTTTGCTGCTGACCTGGCCCCCACACCCAGCCAAGGGGCAGAGCAGAGTTCAGTCTGCCTCCTCCATCGTGAAACACCATCCTGGGAAACCCAAGGAGCAGGGAGATCCATAGAGCCATGGGGGCACAGGACAGCTTGGGCTGGAAAGGATCCACTGTCCCAGCCTGCTCCAGCCCCATTTATTGACAAATCCAGGTGGCAGCTCAATTGTTCTTAGAGCTGCCCACAGCAACGTGCTCCCCTGACACATTTCCCTTCTCACAGCTCCATCTCCTATCAAAAATCAAATGGCTGCTCTGTGCAAACACTCTTTTTTTCCCCCTTTTTGCTAAGAAAGCCAAGGCAAACACAAACATTCTGGGGACATTAAAAGCCCAGAGACACGAGCAGCTTTTGTACCAGCTCTGTTATCTCTGCTGGCAGACAAACAGCCTTTAATGAACAGACTTTCATTTCCCCTGTGCCCGTCACAGGGTGCCACCTTTGATCAAATCAGAGGAAAATAAAACAAAGAAAAGAAGAAATGTGTTGCAAAAGTGAAAAAACTTTTTGGGGGGTTTGATCTGAAACCAGGAATCTGCCTCTTCCCCTTTTCCTCTGGAGCCGTGGCAGCATCTCTGCTGGGATGGAGCAGAGCTGGCTGGGTGGGTCTCAGCTCCTGTGGCGTTCAGGTCTGAACACACCCGGGGTGCCCACGGCTCCTGCCCTCCCCCAGGAGCACGGGGGTCGATCAGCCCCAGCCAGGAGGGCCCAGCAGGTCCCAGGTGCAGGGCACAGCATTTGACAGAGCCCAGGTCCCGGCAGAGCCCTGCCCAGGGCCACCCCTGCACACGAGACCCTCCAGGTGAGCCCAGGTGGGCAGCAGTGCTTTACCTGGGCAGGTCTGAGAGCTCTGCAGCCCCCTCAGGCTGTGGGACTGGCGGGGCTGGCTGCCCCACGCAGGGCAGAGGGACATCCTGCAGGAATGGCTGCTCTGCTCCGCCTCAGGGGTGGCTCCAGGAACACACCTGGGGGCCTCACTGTGACACAGGGTCAGACCATCCCTCTCCTGCACTGCTGTGAGAGCCGGGAGCCTCCAGAAAGGGCTCCCTCAGCACCTCAGCCAAAACTCTGGCCACTGCCTGGGTGAGGCAGAGCTGTACTGCCAAGACAGAAAGCATCCCTGTGGGATGTGGTGGGTGCAGGAAACCACTGCGCCTTTACACACCGCTCTGAAGGCTTGAATTGCATTTGGGAGGGATGGTTTAAGGGAAATGTTTCCCTCAAACACAGGACAATAAAGCCTTTCCCAAGCTCTCAGGGCACTTCAGCAGCAGGAGGGGCCAGGGTCCCTCAGCAATGAGGGCAGGAGGGACAAACCTCCTCTGTGCCACAGTGAGCAGTGTGGGACCCATGCAGCCATGCTTGGTGTGCCACGCTTCAGTCTGGCGACCAAAAAGGTGTTCATGGCCCAGACTCTTTAGAAAGGTGAAGGAGCAGGCAGAAATGAAGCTGTAGGACAGCAAACACAACCAGCTGTAGTGGGTGACAGTGAGTCAGCAGGTCCCAGTGCCTGGGTGCTTCTCAGCTGAACTCCCCCAGTCTCTGCCAGTGAAGGAAACTGAGGGGAAGCAGCTCCAGGAGAAACCAGCAGCAGAGATGCTGCTGAGCCAAAGCCACTGTGAAGGAAACTGAGGGGAAGCAGCTCCAGGAGAAACCAGCAGTGGAGATGCTGCTGAGCCAAGCCCACGTTTCCAGAAACCACACCTGCTTCAGCTTCCGCGGAAGCCCTCGGGCAAAGTGGCTCCTCCAGGCCAAGAGGAGCTGCAGCCTCGGTGCTGCCTGGCAGAGCCGTGCCCCGCACCCTGCCCGGCTCAGCACCGGCAGGCGCGCTCCGTGCCCGCGGGGCACAGGAGGCGGGTGACGCGCTCGCGGATCGGCCTGGTCCTCACGCCGTACACGATGGGGTTCAGCATGGGCGGCACCACCACGTACAGGTTGGCCAGCAGGACGTGCGCCTGGCTGGGGACGTGGCGGCCGAAGCGGTGCGTGAGGAAGGAGAAGAAGGCCGGCACGTAGAACATGAGGATGACGCAGAGGTGCGAGCCGCAGGTGCCCAGCGTTTTGAGGCGGGCCGCGGGGGACGGCAGGCGGAACACGGCCCTGAGGATCAGCGCGTAGGACGCGGCGATGAGCACCACGTCCAGGCCCGAGGAGAGCAGCGCCGTGGTCAGCCCGTACCACACGTTGGCGCGGATGTCGGCGCAGGCCAGGCGCGCGATGCCCATGTGCTCGCAGTAGGTGTGGGGCATCACCTTGTGCCCGCAGTAGGGCAGCCGCTTCAGCAGGAAGACGGGCGGGAACATGATGCAGCAGCCGCGGGCCACGGCGGCCGCCGCCACCTTGGCGATGGCCGAGGGCGTCAGCAGGGCCGCGTAGCGCAGCGGCGCGCACACGGCCACGTAGCGGTCGAAGGCCATGGCCAGCAGCACCGAGGACTCCACGATGAAGCTGAAGTGGGTGAAGAACATCTGCGTGATGCAGGCGTCGAAGGAGATCTCCCTGGCGCTGAACCAGAAGATGGCCAGCATTTTGGGCACGGTGGTGGTGGACAGCAGCAGGTCAGAGAGAGCCAGCATGGCCAGGAACAGGTACATGGGCTCGTGGAGGCTGCGGTCCGTGGCGATGACGAAGAGCAGCAGCAGGTTGCTGAGCACGGCCGTGAGGTACATCAGGCAGAAGGGGACGGAGATCCAGACGTGGGACTCCTCCATGCCCGGGATGCCCGTCAGGACAAAGGTGATGGGGTCGAAGCTGCTCTCGTTGAGCTCGTACATGGCGTTCCCGTGCTCGGGCTCGGCCCTGTGCGGGAAGGAGAAGGGATAAACCCCCCTGTGAGCCCGGGTTTGCCCGACAGGTGCTGCAGATCAGGGCACAAGTGACAAGGCTGCTGCCTTCCCCCCAAGGGGTGCCTGGCTGTGTTCTGCACAAAGGGCCCTGTTTGTTCTGCCAGTCCCACAAAGTGGGTCTGGAAGGAAAACATCTCTGCTCTCCCACTGCCAAACAGGTCAGGCCTTTTTCCAGCTCTGCTTTATCCACTGCCACAAAACCCTCGTAAAATCATAGAAACAGTCATGGAAGTCACCCTCAGCCTCGTCCCAGTCAGTGGCTCCGTCTGTGAGCACACACAGAGCTGTGTCTGTGCTGGGACTCCAGGCTCCTCCAGGGACGTGAAGTGACACAGTTTCTCACCCTGCTCAGACCAAAGTTCCTTGTAGAATCCCAAATATAGGAATAAATCCTTCCCTGATGTTGGGCAGTGTCTGGGATGTGACTGACATCCAGCTGCGTCTCTGAGGGCTGTGGCCACCCGTCACAATTCCTACCTGGAGCCCCTTTGGGCACTGCAAGGGGCTCCAGGGTCACCTTGGAGCCCTCTCTTCTCCAGCCTGAGCAACCCCAGCTCTGCCAGCCTGGCTCTGGAGCAGAGGGAGCCCTTTCTTTCCCTGCCTTTTGCTTCATTCCTTTTCCACTCCTTCATTGAGAGGGACAAAGACGTGGTGGACTGCACAGAGTGATCCTTGCACAAAGAAATTCTGGCCCAGAGCAGAAACAGAGGGACACCCCAAGTGCCCCAGAGGGACACCCCAAGTGCAGAGCTCTGCCCTGATGCTGGGCTCTGGAGCCCTGCCAGGCTCTGAGCTCAGTTTTCCCAGTTCCTGGAGTGCTGGGGCAGCCGGAGCTGGGAGCACCATCCCCACCTGGAAGCACTGTCCCATGACTGATGGCCTGAGGGATCTTTGAAGACCTGAATAATGCAAACCAGCCAAGCTGCAAACCCTGCCTTGCGGTGGGAAGGGCTTTGAGGAGGGTCCCACGCAGGGCTGCTGGGTTTGGGAGCTTCCCCCGTGCTCCCCCAGCCCCCATCCCCTGTGTAAACCCCATCGTACATAGAAAAGCTCCAGGCCAGGGCTGGGATGGAGGAAAACCGGTTGGATTCGGACCAAAGATAACCCTTCCCTGCTTGCAGCCTGATTTACTTTCGTTGCAAGCAGCAGGTACCCAAGGCAGCCGTGTTTGCATTTCTGAGTGCTTCCATTAAGCACTCCAAGCTCCCTGAACCAAAAGTCCACAGAAAACGCGGCTCAGGGCAGAAAAGACCTTCAGCTCATGGCAAATATTTGTCCAGTCGCCTCTTCCACCTGCAGAGCCATGTCACCCGGTGAGTGAGCCAGTGTGGGTCCGGAGCAGGGGATTAAATCTGCCCGGGCGCGCTCCCAGGCTCCAACACCAGCCTGGGAGTGTGTGCGGGCTACAAAGCAGCTCAGGAGGCTCACCTCCACCCCCAGAAATATGGAAATCCATTCTTCTCACGCACCACTGAGCTCCCCTTCAGCCTCCCCAGCAGAACCGTGCCCCAGCCCCTGACACGGAGTGACTCACCGAGCGCCGGCCCCGCGCCGGGGAGAGCAGCGCAGCCCCGGCCGGGGAGAGCAGCGCAGCCCCGGCGCTGCCAGGGCTGGGGCAGCGATCCTTCCCTCTCCGCACTCAGGGCAAGCCTCGGCCCCTGCACCTGGGGAGGTTTAAACTGCCGGCGCATTAACCATTAACAGCGCTTAACATCCCGGGTGAGGCATTTCCTGCTTCTGCAGCATTTGCATTGCAGGTGATCCTCCTCTCTCCGTGGGCACCGGACCCTGGGCCGGGCTGTGGAGAGCTGAGCAGGAGATGGGCACAGCCTGGGCATCCTGGGATCCGGGGCATCCGGGATGTCTGGGATTTTTATCTCCAGCAGGTGAAAATTGTCTCACTCCGCTGCTGGAACCTCCCTGAGCAATCCCCTCGAGCTGCCGGCTCCCCTCTGCACCCAGTGCAGCCATGGGCACTGATCGACCACCGTGATTGCAGTTATGGTGAGGATCGTTGGTCAAATCAGCCATCCACAAAGTCACTATTAGGAATGAGGAATTGTTCCCTGGCAGGGTGGGCAGGGGCTGGGATGGAATTCCCAGAGCAGCTGGGGCTGCCCCTGGATCCCTGGCAGTGCCCAAGGCCAGGCTGGACACTGGGGCTGGAGCAGCCTGGCACAGGGGGAGGTGTCCCTGCCATGGCAGGGTGGCACTGGCTGGGATTTGGGGTCCCATCCAACCAAAAGCATGCTGGGATTCCATGATTCCGTGATTTTGTGCCCTCTAAGACCATCCAGTGCAAAAGGAATGGCCAGAAAGTCAATTCTGAGCCGTGTCCTGCCCCACCCAGCGACGCTGATCTCAGTCCAGCCCCTCCTTCCCATCCCTCCTTCACCCCGGGACACATCTCCCTCCTCCCAAAGACAGCTCCTGGGGCAACAAGGAGCGGGAGCGTCTGGTCCTGCAGACGGATCCTGGATGCAGAGAAGGCTCTGGCAAGGCACCATCCCTCCTGCAGCAGCTCTGGAGGGGTTCCCCAGGAGCCCCACGCTCACAGGCGTCGGGTGGTCTCTGCTCTGCTGCCTCACACGTCTGGAGAGGGCAGGATGGCCCTTGCTGCGGCTCCAGGGAGGGTTTGGATGCTGGGACACCCAGAGGGGTGCCCTGGGTGACACGTGGCCCGGCAGGAAGCCAGAGACACCTGGGAATTCCATCTCAACCCACGGAGCAAATTACCAACCTTGTGGGAAGAATCACAGGGCACCGAAGTTTAAGTAGCATAATAGTAATTGTCACAGGGTGAAAGTGGAATTTTGAGGATTTTTACTATGGGGGTCTAGGAGGCATGATGTAGGGATTTGGGCATTCCCTGTCCTTCTTCCTTCTTCTTCCCAGCCTCCATCTTCTGGGTGATGCTGGCACATTTGGATTGGTCTAGAGTAGAAGTACACAGTCTAACAAAGGTGACAGGTATTGGAACATAATTGTAAACAAAGGACACGTAGTTTTTAGAATAAAAAGACAACACCAGCCCTTGGCAGACCTCTGCGGGTGTGAGAGAAAATATCTGTCAGCTGAAGGGCTCACCCCATGGCTTGGGAGCTTTTGTGTCGCTCTAGGACACGAAATAAAGCTACACACGTGAAAAACGCGTGGTTTATGACTGGCTTTCTGCAAATGTTGAAATGAGTATTGTATGTGTTATGGTAGAAAGTTGTGCTGTGTTGATTTTCTTAAGTAGTGTGTTAAATATAGTTTTGGGTTGTAACATAAAGTTAAAATAGAAACTGTGCTGTGTAAGGTACTTTTTTGAAAGAGAGGACTTGCACCAGATAGCAGCCACAGGACACCTGAATCTTTCAGAGAAAGAGAATTTATTGCCCCATTATCAGAATAAACTAACTTCTCAGCCATGAAGGAAGGCCCCGTTAGGATTAAGAGGAAGAAGCTGACACTGACCAGACAGAATCCTGTGTTTGAATGGAATTTATGCATCATGTATGAGATGTATGAATATGCAACAGCAAATATTGCTTTTAAGGGTTAATCCTCTGTTAATGTGGGTCCTTTTTCGGGTTTATTTTGTCCAGAAAAAGGTACCCGGACATCCATAACTCTTTGGTTTTTATTGTCTCATATTGTCAAATCCAATTGTCCAAATTTTTATCCCTCTAATTATATTGCTATTTTTATAACCATTGTATTACTATTAAACTTTTAAAATCTTAAAAACAAGTGATTGGCATTTTTCACAACGCAGACACTGGAATCTCCAAAGTAAAAAGAAGGAATTTCTGACTCCAACATTTATAGATTTCCAAAGGTGGCAGTGGATTGGAGGGTGACAGTGCCACCTCTCCAATGCCACTGGACAAACCAACAGTCCATCACATTTCTCCTCCTCCAGAAAAGCATGCAAAACAATAATTATTTAGAGAAAAGCACACGAGAAAGTTTGTAACAAGGACGTAAACATCAGAAGGCTTAGAAGAACTTAGAAGAACAGGGCGACAGTTTTTTCCTCAGTGTCCTGGCAGGGCAGGAGCTGTCAGCTGAATCTTGGACCCAGTGATTTGGAGTTGTTTTTTTTTTAATCTGTGCCCTGGCAGGGCAGGAGCTGTACAGGAATTTGTCAGGTGAAGGTTCGACCCCATGGCTTTGGAGGTTTTTTCTTGGTGTCCTGGCAGGGCAGGGCCTGGATTCAGCTCCTCCCTGGCCCCTGCCACGGGTGCCCCAGTGAGCCCCAGAGACCCTGAGAGCCCAGCCCACCTTGAGCCACATCCCACCCACCCACAGCATCCCTGAGAGCCACATCCCCCCCCCCCCATCCATCCCTGAGAGCCACAGCCCACCCACCCCATCCCTGTGAGCCACATCCCCCCCCCCCCATCCATCCCTGAGAGCCACAGCCCACCCACCCCATCCCTGTGAGCCACATCCCCCCCCCCCCATCCATCCCTGAGAGCCACAGCCCACCCACCCCATCCCTGTGAGCCACATCCCCCCCCCCCCATCCATCCCTGAGAGCCACAGCCCACCCACCCCATCCCTGTGAGCCACATCCCCCCCCCCCCATCCATCCCTGAGAGCCACAGCCCACCCACCCCATCCCTGTGAGCCACATCCCCCCCCCCCCATCCATCCCTGAGAGCCACAGCCCACCCACCCCATCCCTGTGAGCCACATCCCCCCCCCCCCATCCATCCCTGAGAGCCACAGCCCACCCACCCCATCCCTGTGAGCCACATCCCCCCCCCCCCATCCATCCCTGAGAGCCACAGCCCACCCACCCCATCCCTGTGAGCCACATCCCCCCCCCCCCATCCATCCCTGAGAGCCACAGCCCACCCACCCCATCCCTGTGAGCCACATCCCCCCCCCCCCATCCATCCCTGAGAGCCACAGCCCACCCACCCCATCCCTGTGAGCCACATCCCCCCCCCCCCATCCATCCCTGAGAGCCACAGCCCACCCACCCCATCCCTGTGAGCCACATCCCCCCCCCCCCATCCATCCCTGAGAGCCACAGCCCACCCACCCCATCCCTGTGAGCCACATCCCCCCCCCCCCATCCATCCCTGAGAGCCACAGCCCACCCACCCCATCCCTGTGAGCCACATCCCCCCCCCCCCATCCATCCCTGAGAGCCACAGCCCACCCACCCCATCCCTGTGAGCCACATCCCCCCCCCCCCATCCATCCCTGAGAGCCACAGCCCACCCACCCCATCCCTGTGAGCCACATCCCCCCCCCCCCATCCATCCCTGAGAGCCACAGCCCACCCACCCCATCCCTGTGAGCCACATCCCCCCCCCCCCATCCATCCCTGAGAGCCACAGCCCACCCACCCCATCCCTGTGAGCCACATCCCCCCCCCCCCATCCATCCCTGAGAGCCACAGCCCACCCACCCCATCCCTGTGAGCCACATCCCCCCCCCCCCATCCATCCCTGAGAGCCACAGCCCACCCACCCCATCCCTGTGAGCCACATCCCCCCCCCCCCATCCATCCCTGAGAGCCACAGCCCACCCACCCCATCCCTGTGAGCCACATCCCCCCCCCCCCATCCATCCCTGAGAGCCACAGCCCACCCACCCCATCCCTGTGAGCCACATCCCCCCCCCCCCATCCATCCCTGAGAGCCACAGCCCACCCACCCCATCCCTGTGAGCCACATCCCCCCCCCCCCATCCATCCCTGAGAGCCACAGCCCACCCACCCCATCCCTGTGAGCCACATCCCCCCCCCCCCATCCATCCCTGAGAGCCACAGCCCACCCACCCCATCCCTGTGAGCCACATCCCCCCCCCCCCATCCATCCCTGAGAGCCACAGCCCACCCACCCCATCCCTGTGAGCCACATCCCCCCCCCCCCATCCATCCCTGAGAGCCACAGCCCACCCACCCCATCCCTGTGAGCCACATCCCCCCCCCCCCATCCATCCCTGAGAGCCACAGCCCACCCACCCCATCCCTGTGAGCCACATCCCCCCCCCCCCATCCATCCCTGAGAGCCACAGCCCACCCACCCCATCCCTGTGAGCCACATCCCCCCCCCCCCATCCATCCCTGAGAGCCACAGCCCACCCACCCCATCCCTGTGAGCCACATCCCCCCCCCCCCATCCATCCCTGAGAGCCACAGCCCACCCACCCCATCCCTGTGAGCCACATCCCCCCCCCCCCATCCATCCCTGAGAGCCACAGCCCACCCACCCCATCCCTGTGAGCCACATCCCCCCCCCCCCATCCATCCCTGAGAGCCACAGCCCACCCACCCCATCCCTGTGAGCCACATCCCCCCCCCCCCATCCATCCCTGAGAGCCACAGCCCACCCACCCCATCCCTGTGAGCCACATCCCCCCCCCCCCATCCATCCCTGAGAGCCACAGCCCACCCACCCCATCCCTGTGAGCCACATCCCCCCCCCCCCATCCATCCCTGAGAGCCACAGCCCACCCACCCCATCCCTGTGAGCCACATCCCCCCCCCCCCATCCATCCCTGAGAGCCACAGCCCACCCACCCCATCCCTGTGAGCCACATCCCCCCCCCCCCATCCATCCCTGAGAGCCACAGCCCACCCACCCCATCCCTGTGAGCCACATCCCCCCCCCCCCATCCATCCCTGAGAGCCACAGCCCACCCACCCCATCCCTGTGAGCCACATCCCCCCCCCCCCATCCATCCCTGAGAGCCACAGCCCACCCACCCCATCCCTGTGAGCCACATCCCCCCCCCCCCATCCATCCCTGAGAGCCACAGCCCACCCACCCCATCCCTGTGAGCCACATCCCCCCCCCCCCATCCATCCCTGAGAGCCACAGCCCACCCACCCCATCCCTGTGAGCCACATCCCACCCACAGCATCCCCGTGAGCCACATCCCACCCACACCAACCCCATGAGGCATGTCCCACCCACAGCAGCCCCTGGGGGCTTCAGGGGTGCAGCAGGACCCCAGAGCCAGCCCGGCAGAGTCCAGCACAGGGATGGAGCCCCAGAAGTGAGGGTGTAGCTGGGAGCAGAGGGGGATGTCCCTGCTGTCCCCGGAGCTGGGGCACACACGGGGCACTCCCTAGGGCTGGCCTGAGGAAGAGGAGCAGGGAGAGCTCCAGCTGGGCAGCAGAGAGGAGACGTGGGCAGCACTGCTGGGATACACTGGAGACACTGAGACTTTGGGAGAGTGACTCCAGAGGTCCCTGTGAGGCTGGAAATGCTCCTGCAGGCAGGCACAGCCACGGGCTCTGGCACACCAGGGACTGTGCTGTGGTCACCCGGGGCTCCTGCTGGCCTCACCCAGTGTGGGGGGAGCCAGGTGACACCAGGGCCACCCCCTGAGGCCCTGGGCAGCCAGGGCTGGGGAGGCTGGGGGGCATCAGGAGGAGCAGGGAGGGGTCCTGCAGCCTGGCACAGAAGGACAGGAACCCCATCTTCCTCAGGGCCTGGAGAGTGGCCATGGTGTGTCCATGGTATGTCACTGCTGTGTCCCTGCTGTGTCCCTGCTGTGTCCCTGCTGTGTCCATGGTGTGTCCATGGTGTGTCCCTGCTGTGTCCATGCTGTGTCCATGCTGTGTCCATGGTGTGTCCATGGTGTGTCCCTGCTGTGTCCATGGTGTGTCCATGCTGTGTCCCTGCTGTGTCCATGGTGTGTCCATGCTGTGTCCCTGCTGTGTCCATGCTGTGTCCATGCTGTGTCCCTGCTGTGTCCATGCTGTGTCCCTGCTGTGTCCCTGCTGTGTCCATGCTGTGTCCATGCTGTGTCCCTGCTGTGGGAAATGAATTTATAGAGAATTCTGGAAGCCTGACAGAAGGCTCAGAATTATGATATCAGTCTCACCCTTCACATGAGACTAAGAACAGAACAGAGGTTTTTAAAACACCTCTCAATTAGCCCATCCCTAAATCAAACAGAGCATCATCCAGCACTGGGACAGCCCCCCATTGAGCCCCCGTCCCCTCAGGGGAGGGCATTGCACCAGGGCTGGAGCAGTCTCTGTGCCCAGAACAGCTCTGGGGACAAGGACCGGGGTGTCCCCAGCCAGGCTGGCCCGGGTGGAGCAGCCTGTCCCGGTGGGAGGTGTCGCTGTCCCCAGCAAGGGGTGGGACAGGATGAGCCCTGCTGTCCCTGCCAGGCCGGACCCTTCTGAGAGCCACTGTGCCTGTCCCAGGGCTGAGGGACACTGCTCCGGGGCTGGGGGACAGTGGGGACAGCAGGGACAGCGGGCACACGGACAGCAGGGACACGGACAGTGGGGACACGGACAGCAGGGACACGGACAGCGGGGACAGCAGGGACAGCGGGCACACGGACAGCAGGGACACGGACAGTGGGGACACGGACAGCAGGGACACGGACAGCGGGGACAGCAGGGACAGCGGGCACACGGACAGCAGGGACACGGACAGTGGGGACACGGACAGCAGGGACACGGACAGCGGGGACAGCAGGGACAGCGGGCACACGGACAGCAGGGACACGGACAGTGGGGACACGGACAGCAGGGACACGGACAGCGGGGACAGCAGGGACAGCGGGCACACGGACAGCAGGGACACGGACAGTGGGGACACGGACAGCAGGGACACGGACAGCGGGGACAGCAGGGACAGCGGGCACACGGACAGCAGGGACACGGACAGTGGGGACACGGACAGCAGGGACACGGACAGCGGGGACAGCAGGGACAGCGGGCACACGGACAGCAGGGACACGGACAGTGGGGACACGGACAGCAGGGACACGGACAGCGGGGACAGCAGGGACAGCGGGCACACGGACAGCAGGGACACGGACAGTGGGGACACGGACAGCAGGGACACGGACAGCGGGGACAGCAGGGACAGCGGGCACACGGACAGCAGGGACACGGACAGTGGGGACACGGACAGCAGGGACACGGACAGCGGGGACAGCAGGGACAGCGGGCACACGGACAGCAGGGACACGGACAGTGGGGACACGGACAGCAGGGACACGGACAGCGGGGACAGCAGGGACAGCGGGCACACGGACAGCAGGGACACGGACAGTGGGGACACGGACAGCAGGGACACGGACAGCGGGGACAGCAGGGACAGCGGGCACACGGACAGCAGGGACACGGACAGTGGGGACACGGACAGCAGGGACACGGACAGCGGGGACAGCAGGGACAGCGGGCACACGGACAGCAGGGACACGGACAGTGGGGACACGGACAGCAGGGACACGGACAGCGGGGACAGCAGGGACATCCCACCCCATCCATCCCTGAGAGCCACATCCCACCCCATCCATCCCTGAGAGCCACATCCCACCCACCCCATCCCTGAGAGCCACATCCCACCCACCCCATCCCTGTGAGCCACATCCCACCCATCCATCTCAAACACCTCTCAATTAGCCCATCCCTAAATCAAACAGAGCATCATCCAGCACTGGGACAGCCCCCCATTGAGCCCCCGTCCCCTCAGGGGAGGGCATTGCACCAGGGCTGGAGCAGTCTCTGTGCCCAGAACAGCTCTGGGGACAAGGACCGGGGTGTCCCCAGCCAGGCTGGCCCGGGTGGAGCAGCCTGTCCCGGTGGGAGGTGTCGCTGTCCCCAGCAAGGGGTGGGACAGGATGAGCCCTGCTGTCCCTGCCAGGCCGGACCCTTCTGAGAGCCACTGTGCCTGTCCCAGGGCTGAGGGACACTGCTCCGGGGCTGGGGGACAGTGGGGACAGCAGGGACAGCGGGCACACGGACAGCAGGGACACGGACAGTGGGGCCAGCCCCGCCCGGCCCAGCCCACCCGGGCTCTGCAGCTGCGGCTTTCCCAGGCTGAGCTCAGCAAAGCCCGGCCCAGCCCGGCCCGCAGAGCTGCTGGCCCATTGTCCCTGAGGACATTGTCACCCTCTGCATCCACCCACAGACCCTTGGCATGGCATGGCATGGCATGGCATGGCATGGCATGGCATGGCATGGGAAGGGGTGGGGATGGCATGGCACGGGGATGGGGATGGCCCCTCTGAGGGCTCAGCCAGGCTGGGCTGACTGAGCCAGCTCTGGGCTGATGGCAGCCCTGGCTTTGGGGTTTCTCTTCTCCTGCATGGTGAGCCAAGCCTAAAGATGTGCAGCTCCCCTGGGCAGGTGTGACACCAGGGTGTGAGTGTGACCCCAGGGTGTGACACCAGGGTGTGAGTGTGACACCAGGGTGTGACACACCAGGGTGTGAGTGTGACCCCAGGGTGTGAGGGGTGTCACCCACGGGAGCCGAGCCCTCCCTGCTGGCTGTGCCTGACATCAGCCTGCCCTGCAGCCCCGGGCTCCTGCTGGCACCGAGCTCTGGGAGCCCCCAGCCCCCGCTGCAGCCCCTGGAGAGTGCAGGGAGCAGGGGGGATCCCGCAGAGGGAGCACCCGGCTGAGCAGGGCTCCAGAGTGAAGGTTCCCACAGGAACGCTGTCAGAGCGGATTCCAGCAAGGAAGGGCAGCAGCAGCACCCCCAAAAGCCTCCTTTGGGGCTCAGCCCAGGCCTCACGGTGCCAGGTTTTGTCCTTCTCCCCCAAACCAGAACACTGAATCCTCCCCCAGAGCCGCAGGGCTCTGCTCCACACCAGCCTCGCTGGGTTGTTTGCTTTTCTTCTGCTCCTCTTCAGTCACCAGTAGTGTGAGGTGTTTCTGCTTTGAGACCCATCCAGTCCCACTCAGCCAGTGAGACTGAAAGAAAGAAAGAAATAAACAAATAAATAAATAAATATTATTATTATCTCTTCCTGTAACCATTGTTTATAGTGGTGGCTCTCCACAGCGTGCTGTTCACAGTCCCCAGTAGTGTGAGGTGTTTGTGCTCTGAGACCAATCCAGTCCCACTCAGCAGGGCATTCCCAGCAGGAGGAGGGAGCTGAGGGCCGGGGGCACAAGGGGCTGGCTGGGGCTCAAAGCCCACCTGGGACCCCACAAACCTGCAGGAATTCCCCTGTCGCTGCCCTGGTGATTTCTGTGGGGGCTCTTGGGCATCCCTGGCATGGCTGGGGTGACAGAGATTGGGCTGTGGCTGCTGGTGAAATAATGAGTTTACTGAAAAACTAAATAATTACAGTGCTAAGTAATTAAATAATGAATTTCCAGAATAACTAAATAATTAAAGTCATTGGTAATTAAATAATTAATTTACTGAATAACTAAAATAAAAAACTAAACAAGTCAATAACTAAATAGCAAAATAAATAAATATCTAGACAATTAAGTGCCTCCTGCAGAAGCAGCAGGCAGTTAATTATCTAGCTAATGGATAGTTTCAGTTAACTGCCCTCCGTGCCCAGGGGCAGCAGTGCTGTGGGAGATGCTGCACAGGGTGGGCAGAGATGCAGCCGAGCTGCAGCAGCCACTGCAGCACCCCCAGGAGCCCCCAGGGCCCCTGAGGGGGGAACAGACCCTCGAGGTCAGCAATCCAGCCTCTGGAGCTCTGCCAGGGCCACCTGTCACAAGGGTCACCTGCTGGAAGCACCCAAGTGTGGAGACACGAAGCTTGACTCTCTTTTCAGAAGGCTGGTTTATTGTATTATGATATCTATTATATTATATATGATATCTATTATATATTATATATATTATATTAAAATATTACATTAAAACTATACTAAAAGAATAGAGAGAAAAAGATGGTCAGAAGGCTCGAAAGAACAAGAACAGAATGCACAACAAAATCCTGTCACTGCTCCAAGCCCTGGCAGAGGTGGCTGTGGTTGGTCATCAATGGAAACAATCCACATGGAGCAATGGAAGATGCACCTGTTGCATCCCACAGCAGCACACAGTTATTGCTGGCATTTCTCTCCCGAGGCTCCTCAGGAGGGAAAAAAACCTAATAAAGGATTTTTTATAAAATATCATGGCTACAGCCGCACACAGAAAGGGGGATGTCTGTGGTGGCAGCAGGCTCCAGCTTGGATGGCCAAAGGAGGGCAGAGGGGTGGCACCACAGCCAAAATGGGGGTGAGAGAAAAAATTGCTGCAGGTGCTTCCAAGGGAGGGAAACCCATAAGTTCTCAGTGGGCAGATGGCAGGCAGGCTGAAAGCTCGGGCAAGAGACTGCCTCAGGGGGTCCAAACCATCCTCAGACCCCTCCTCAAACACTTCCAGAGCAGGAGTCACTCCAGAGACCTAAGGGGGACCTGGGAGGGTCTTGGCCAGAGGGGACCCATGGGGCAGATACAGCCTGGAAAGAGCAGATGGGTGAATCCTGCTGGCCCTTTTGGGTTTACCCCAGCACAGGGAGGAGCTGGAGCTGCTGAGAGAGCCCAGAGGAGCCCCAGGGCTGGAGCCAGGCTGGGAGAGCTGGGGTGCTCACCTGGAGAGGAGAAGCTCCAGGGAGAGCTCAGAGCCCCTGGCAGGGCCTGAAGGGGCTCCAGGAGAGCTGCAGAGGGACTGGGGACAAGGGCTGCAGGGACAGGAGCCAGGGAATGGCTGCCAGTGCCAGAGGGCAGGGCTGGATGGGATCTGGGCAATGAGGAATTGTTCCCTGGCAGGGTGGGCAGGGGCTGGGATGGAATTCCCAGAGCAGCTGGGGCTGCCCCTGGATCCCTGGCAGTGCCCAAGGCCAGGCTGGACACTGGGGCTGGAGCAGCCTGGCACAGGGGAAGGTGTCCCTGCCATGGCAGGGTGGCACTGGGTGGGATTTGGGGTCCCTCCCAACATGGACAAATGGGAATTGGGGAGTTCCACCTTGGAATCAGGAGCCCCTTAGATCCACAGATGCCTCTGCATTTGGGAACTTTGGCTGGAAAAGAGAGGTGCCACGGTCAGTCCGAGGGTGGTGAATTCCCAGCTTGTGGCAGGGAGAGCACGAGGAGCCCCTTTGGTGCTGGAGCAAAAGCAATCAGCGTGACTGAGCTGCCTGGCAGGGGAATTCATTCCAAAATATGCCAGCCTGGAGAGAGCTGGGTGAGGGATGAGGCTGACGATGCGAGCCCTCAGTTAACGGAATGGGGCTTTGTTCCATGCTGGCAAGTCAGGGCTGGCTGAGGGACAGCCACGGAACTGCCACCAAATCCTGGGCCATGGAACTGCCACCAAATCCTGGGCCACGGGACAGCCACCAGCTCCAGGGCCATGGAACTGCCACCAAATCCTGGGCCATGGATCACTCACCAGCTCCAGGGCCATAGGTCATGCCAGGCTGGCTCTCCCGTGCCAGGCTGAAGCTCTTTGGAGCCATAGATTGTGCCAGGCAGGTCTCCAGGGACAGGGATTGTGCCAGGCTGGCTGGCCCTATGCCAGAGCATCCTCCGTCCCCACAGCCCCAAAGGGAGCAGTTCCTGCTCTGGAGCAAAGGAGGAAAAGGACAAAGTGCCCTCCCCTGCCACAGGAAGGCGTTGGTCCCTCAGCTCTGACTCTATAAAAGGGAGCAGTTCCTGCTCTGGAGCAAAGGAGGAAAAGGACAAAGTGCCCCTCCCCTGCCACAGGAAGGTGTTGGTCCCTCAGCTCTGACTCTGAAGTTTCTGTGATCGTTTGGCAGAAGGTAAAACCCAGGAGTGGGGAAATGGGGGTCCCCAAGGGGACACAGATCACCACTGCTGGGAGCTGCTTCCCCGAAAAAACCCCAAATCCAGCAGCTCTGAGCATGTCATGAGGGTTTAGGAGGGATTAGGAAGGGATTAAGAGGGAAAGCTTTTAACGTGAGCTGTCCCTGTGCCCGTCCTGCAGGGGCAGCAGGATCATCAGGGCTCGGGGCAGGGGGAGCACAGGCCACCCCCAGCTCAGACACCCCGGTGAAATCAGTTTGGGGTTAAAACAGGCCTGTTGGGATAATTCACAGCGGAGGCGCATTAGCCAGATAAATCTGCTTGAGGGAGTGAAGGAGGAGGACTAATCACTCCGGGATGAAGGCTTGGGATAATCTCCCAGGGAGCACTTAATTGGGCATTGAGGTGTGGGGGTGCAGGCTCCAAGCAGCCTGCTGTGCTTTGGTCCTGGCCCTGGGGGCAAACACCACCGCCCTCGGTGCTGCAGGGCATGGGCAGGGACCCGAGGCTGCACAGCACCGCTCACCTGGCCCTGACCTCAGGTAAAGGTGTTCCTGGGCTGGAGTCAGGACTCATCCCAGCATTCCCAATGCCCCAGAGAAAAATCCCAGTGGCGTTTGGCCCCGGCAAGGGTCAGCTCAGGCCAGCTGAGGGCACAGGAGCTGCCACAGCTGATTCCTGCCACAGGAATCACCACGCTCGTGTTTTCACAAGGCCAGGGCTCCCAAGCCCCCAGTGCTGACAGACCCCCCAGTGCAGGGGGTCCTGCAGCAGGAGCCACCCTCCCTCCCGGGAGCCCTGTGACACCCCCAGGACACCAGGCTCGGGTA
This sequence comes from Onychostruthus taczanowskii, assembly GCF_017590055.1. Classification (NCBI taxonomy): domain Eukaryota; kingdom Metazoa; phylum Chordata; class Aves; order Passeriformes; family Passeridae; genus Onychostruthus; species Onychostruthus taczanowskii. The sequence goes on along the minus strand of NW_024499095.1, from coordinate 172,609 downwards.
CCCCAGCCCGGAGTGTCTGGGCTCGGGAAGGAGCTGGCCCTGGACCTTGTCCTCGCAGCCCTCGAGGGACACGCGGGGCTGTGGCACCACCAGTCTGGGGGTCTCAGCTGCCCCACTCGGGAGCTGGGGGTCTCACAGGCAGGCCCCCAGGGAATACACGGGGCTGCGGCACCACCAGTCTGGGGGTCTCAGCTGCCCCACTCGGGACCTGGGGGTCTCACACAGGCAGGCTGATGTCCCCTTAGGTCCCAGCTGGACCTAAGGGCAGTGACACCAGCCGAGGCTGAAGGTGACTGGCAGGGCACAGGGAGCCGATGGTCCCTGCGTGTCCCAGCCCAGGCGGTTCCAGGATCCTCAGACGTGGGGGATGAACCCCAGGCACTCACGGCACCTCTGGCCCTGGACACCAGTGACACCCCCAGGCAACTGGAACCTCTCCTGCTCGCTGTCCCTGGACACCAGGTCCCTCATCCTGCACTGCTCCCTCATCCCCAGTGCACACAGTGACAGTCCCCTGGCTCTGGCAGGACAGGAACAAAGGCATGGATGCCACCATGCCCCGAAAATCTGAATTTACTTGGAATTGTGTGAACTCACCTCAAACGCTGAGCTTTCCCTCAGGAGCCTGAGCAGCAAGAGTGGCTACAGCTCAGCCCTGGAGCTCCAGCCCACAGCCAGAGGTGTGGGGCTCACTTGCAGCAGGTGGAGGCAGCCACAGGTCATGGAATCAGTTTGGGCTGAGGGACCTTTAAAGCTCCCCCAGTTCCACCCCCCTGCATGGGCAGGGACACCTTCCACGAGAGCAGGGTGCTCCAGGTCCTGCCCAGCCTGGCCTGGGACACTTCAGTGTGAAGGTGACACCGCCAGAGCTGGCCCCAGAGTGCTGAACCACTCATTCCTGCTGAGGACCCTCGGGGCCACTCCTGTCCCTGTCACCACCGGGTGACTTCACGTTCTGCGTTATTACCAAAGCCACACCCAGCACGTGCTGCAGCAGCACCGGGAAGGCAGACACAGCCCAGAACACACCAACAGTGGCCTGGGACACAGCAGGGGACAGGAGCAGCTGCAGTGTCCCTCTTGTGCCGTGACCAGTGCCCCCAGCAGCACACCCCTGAGCCCACACCGGTCCCAGTCTGCACCGCACACAACCCGTTTCAGCTCACACACAGGTGGTTCCACTTTCCCAGCATTTATTCCTCCCACACCCCAGCGGTGTCAGAACTTCTGGAACTGTTTCTTGGTGCCTGCAGCCTTGGTCACCTTGAGCACGTTGAAGCGCACGGTCTTGCTGAGGGGGCGGCACTCGCCCACGGTCACGATGTCCCCAATCTGCACGTCCCTGCAGTGACACCTGGCCGTCAGGGAGCTCCTGGGGCTCACCTGGCCCTCAGAGCCCCCTCCTGGGACAGGCAGGGCCTGGAACCTGGGAACCTGCCCCGTGTGGTTCAGTGGATGCCAGTGGCATTGTCAGCAGCCCCTCACGCGGGGGACTCTGCAGACCATCGTGAGTTTGAGCATCATAACCTGTGAGCAGGTTCCAGGCGAGGACGGGCCGTGAGCCCGCCCAGGAGGGGGCACAGCCCGGGGGGGGACAGGCACGCACCTGAAGCAGGGGGACAGGTGCACGGACATGTTCTTGTGGCGCTTCTCGAAGCGGTTGTACTTGCGGATGTAGTGCAGGTAATCGCGGCGGATGACGATCGTGCGCTGCATCTTCATCTTGGTCACCACCCCTGCGCCAGCCAGGGACACACGCTGAGACACGGGGGGCTCCCGCCCTGTGGCACCTGGCAGCAACACGCCCCGGCCCCAGGGACCCCTCCTCGCTTACTGGCAGCACAGTGCCAGCCCACAGCTTCTGCCACAAACCCACTGTGGCTCTTCTCCACACCCTTCTGCCCCAGCTCCCATCCCGGCCCCACCTGCCCCCCTGGTCCTGTCCCTGCATCAGTGAAGCCATGTGGCAGTGTCGTCAGGCCCGCGCGGGCTCGGCAGACCATCGTGAGATTGCCATCATCTGCGGGGCCAGGACCGGCTACAGGGACCTCGGGGGGTTGGGTTACCTTGGCTACCTGCCCCACGTCTGCCACGGGACTCCTCTGGGGATGCTCCAGCTCACCTGAGAGTATGCGGCCCCGGATGGAGACGTTGCCCGTGAAGGGACACTTTTTGTCGATGTAGGTGCCCTCGATGGCCTGCAGAGACAGGCGGCTGTCAGGGGGGCACCAGAGCCCACAGAGCACTCAGACACAGGTGGGGAAAAGCCACCAGAGGCCTCGAGTCCACGCAGCACTGCCAAGGCCACCTCTGACCCCATCCCACTGCAGGGCCACCACGGCCCCCCGCCCAGGCCCCCTCACCTCCTTCGGGGTCTTGAAGCCCAGCCCCACATTGCGGTAGTAGCGGGGCAACTTCTCCTTGCCCCCCTCGCCCAGCAGCACCCGCTTCTTGTTCTGGAAGATGGTCGGCTGCTTCTGGTAGGCGCGTTCCGTCTGGGGGTGGGGACAGCGGGGGGTCAGCACGGGGCCGGCACCGGGGGGAGCGAGCCGCCGAGACCCCCGGCAAGCGAACTCGGCACCGAGAGTGAGCCCGGCCCCGGGGCACCGAGCCGCTGCCGCGCCTTCCCCGCAAAACCCCGGGGCACCCAGAGCAGCCCCGGGACACCGGCCCCTCTGCCCTCCCCCAAACCCCGGGCACCGAGGGGTCCGCTGCCCCAGCAGCTCGGAGCACGGCACCCTCTGTCCTCCGCCGCCGCCCCGGTGTACCGAGAGCCGCCCCCTCCCCGAAAGCCCTGCGGCCAATCGAGAACCCCCCGCCCTCGCCGGCTCCGAGATTCCACCCGCACTTCGCTCCACCGACCCCGGGGAACCGGGCCCCCGCGGGGAACGGGCCTCCGCACCCAGATCCCCCACACCTCCCCTCATCATCCTCCCACTCCCCGGGCCGGGCCGCGCCCCCCATCAGCGCTGGGCCGGTATCATCCTCTCAGGGTCCCCCCGAGACTGTGCCGCGCTGTCCCGGGGCCGTGCCGGGGCCGTGCTGGGGCTGTCCCGGGGCCGTGCCGGGGCCCCGCGCAGCACCCACCTGCGTGTCCGCCATCTTGGCGAGCGCGGCCGGAAAGAGGCCGCGGAGCGCGCGGGGCGCGGGTTAACCCGGGGCGGGGCCAGGGGCAGGAAGTGACGTCACGCTGCCGGTGTGAGGCGGCGGGGCCGGAAAGGCGGAAATGCTGCCGGAATTCCTGAGGGGAGCGGGAGCGGAGCGGCCCCGAGAGCTCCGGGGTGCCGGCTGTGCCCTCCGTGTGCCCAGCCCGGAGCACTCAGTATTCCCTGCCCTGGACATGCTCCTCCGTGTCCTTCCTGAATTAAGGGACCCAGAAGTGGCTCAGCCCTCGAGGTGTGGCCTCAGCAGTGCCAGCACAGGGGACAATCCCTGCCTCGGTGGCCGCAGTGTCTCTGGTACAGACAGGAGCTCGCATGGGGCAAAACCCCGCAGAGGTGAGTGGGAGTTGGTCACGGACGGATTGGCAATTGTGAAAAGGCTCGGCTGAGGGCTGGACCTGCACATAACAGGGGCAGCACCCCAGGCCTGGCTGCACGTCCCTGTGCTGGCTGGCTGACGGTGCACACTGCTGGGGACAAGGGGGGATACAGCTCACCCCACTCTCCTCCCCGCAGTATGCACCGTGCAGCCGGAGGAAAGCTGGACACTGACTGGAATAAACACGTGAACTACTGAAATCCAGACACTGTCCAGTGCCAGTTCCCACAGGTCACACAGCCCGGGCGTGTTTGGGGCACAGCATGGAGCCGTGGCCCAGAGGGTGCCCCCAGAACGCCCAGCAGACACCAGCCCTGGGGCTCCGTCCCCTTCAGCCCATCCCACCCCCATCCTCATCATCCTCATCCCCATCCCCTCCCAAGCGTGTGCATCTCCCCCTCACCCCAGGAACAGCAGGAAGCCGCTGTGTGAGGGCCACGAACGGTCCCAGGGGTGTCCCCAGGGGTGTCCCCAGTCAGTGCTGGATGGAAACTGCGGTGGTACCTGGGCCCACACATGGGGCACCAGGGCTGGCACCTGCTCCACGAGCTGCCCGCTGTCCCTGAGAGTCACAGCCTCACCCCAGGGCCCCCGGAGCCGGGGGAGCAGGCACTCAGGGGCGTCTCAGGCCAGCAGCAGGACGCGGTCACCCTGGCCAGCCCCCCAGCCCTGCACAGACCGGGGAGGCGACGCCCTCAATCAGACCCTTTATTCCCAAGGGTTGTACACGGCACAGACACACATCCCCCTCCCCATGCACAGCCCCCCCAGCCCCAGCCCCGGGGGTTGCATAGAGAGCGGCCGGGTGGGGCCGAGGGGGGCAGAGCCAGCCCGCCCCGCGCCCCCCGCCCTGCGAGCCCCGGGGGCCCCAGGGTCCTGCCCTGCTCCCCCCGGGGCGCCGGGCGGGGCCGGCCTCTCGTGTCCAAAGTGCGGCCCGGCCTCGGCCCAGCTCCGCCCCAATAAATTAAAAAGGTCCGAGTCCGGGTTAAAAAGGGGGCGCGGGGCTCACTCCTCGGGGGGCTCGGTGAGGAACGGGGAGGTGACGGCGTGGGCCTGGGCGATGGCCGCCAGCTCCTTGAGGAACTCGCTGAAGATGACGGCGCAGTAGACGGCGTTGCGCACGCGCAGGGCCTCGCCGTGCCGCGCCGGGGGGGCCAGGGGGTGCAGCCCCCCGTCCCGCAGCCCCTGCAGCGCCAGCTGCGCCGCGTGCCGCGCGCGTGTCGGGCTGTTGGCGTGGCGCAGCAGCAGCTCCCCCAGGGACGGCTTCCTGCTGCGGGCTGGGGGACACGGGGGGGATCAGGGACACCGGGCTGGGGGGGACGGGGGCACCCAGCCCCCAGCGCAGCCCCCAGCCCGGACCCCAGGGACAGCTCGTGGGCACCCAGCCCCCAGCACAGCCCCCAGCCCAGACCCCAGGGACAGCTCGTGGCTGTGCACACACAGGGGATGGCACCCAGCCCCCAGAGCAGCCCCCAGCCCAGACCCCAGGGACAGCTCGTGGGCACCCAGCCCCCAGCGCAGCCCCCAGCCCGGACCCCAGGGACAGCTCGTGGCTGTGCGCACACAGGGGGTGGCACCCAGCCCCCAGCCCAGGCCCCAGGGACAGCTCGTGGCTGTGCACACACAGGGGATGGCACCCAGCCCTCAGCGCAGCCCCCAGCCCCCCACACCATCTCCAACCCTCCTCACCACACAACACACAACCCCCAGGCCCTCTCACCAGGCCCTGCATAGACCCCGCACCCCACCCAGACACCAGACTCCCAAAGCAACCCCCAGCCCTTGTACACTGCAGCATGCAGCCTACTGCACACCCCAAGCCCCCTGTGCAGCCCCCAGCCCCTACACAACACACAGTGCAGCCCCCAGCCCCACGTGCCAGTCCCAGGGGCCTGCAGAACCCGCAGCCCCCCACCCACGGCCGTGTCCTCACCCAGGGTGTCCGTGCGCCGCAGGGCAGGGACAGCCCCGGGCCCCTCAGCCCAGTCCAGCCGCCCCCGGGCAATCAGGTACTTCTTGGCCTTGAAGAGCAGTGCTGGGAAATCCTCTTGAGTGGCAGCAAAGCTCTCGATCTTGTTCTTCACCGAGCCCAGCACCTGCAGGACCACAGCACCGGGGTCCCCACAGGAACAGGGGTCCCCATCAGATGGGGTGTTCCCTTGAGCACAGGGTACCCCCACAGGAAAGGGGGGGTCTCCACAGTAACAGGGGATCCAAAGGGGGTTACAGCCATGGGGGACATAGGGCAGGGGTGGGCAGGGCAGCACAGGGCAAACTCGGCACTCTCGACATTAAAAAGGGTTAAAACCCTTTCCAACACCTTCCCATGACTCCAGGAGGGCAGGGGCTCCCCAGGGGCCATACCTGGAGCAGGGACTTGACACTGGGCTGGAAGACCATGTTGGTGTTGAGCAGGAAGGAGCGGAGCAGGGGCTGGGGGTAGCAGGCCAGCTGGGCCACCAGCCCCGTCAGCAGGAAGTTGACATACAGAGAGTTGTGGGGCATGTTCTCCAGCTTCCCAAACAGCACTGACACGAAGGGACCTGGGGACACGGGGGGGGTCAGGCAGGGCCCCGCGGGGAGCTGGGACCCTCCGTGTCCCCCCGTGCCCACCTGTGAAGGGCTGGCTGGGGGGCGGCCCCACCGCCCGCGGCGGGCTGGCCACCACCTGCGCCAGGGGGTCTGGGGGCCGCGGCGGTGCCCGCCCGGCGCCCGCGTCCCCCTCGGGCAGCGCCGCGAAGCTGGCAAAGGCCTCCTCCTCCTCGTGGGACAAGGGCGGCTCAGGGGGTTCCGTGGGGGTGGCCGGGGTCCCCCCCACGCCCCCGTTCTGCATCTCGGCCTCAATCTCGCGCAGCTCCTCCGTGAAGGTCTCGATGGAGACGCCGGCACCAGGGGGCTCGGCGGGCACGCGGGCCAGCAGCTCCTCCAACAGCGAGTCCACCGAGGGCAGAGGCTCCCAGCCAGGGGGCTGCGCCCGAGGGGCCCCGTTCGGTGCCCCCCCGCCGCCCTCCCCCTCGCCCTGGGGGCTCCGACGGACCTTCTTCACCACCACGTCCCCCTCCGGCCGCCCCGGCTCGGCCGCCCCGTGCGCCCCGTTCACCAGCGTCCCCCCCTCCCGGGGCTCGGGGCCAGGTCCCCCCGCCCTGGGCTCATCGCCCGCGAGGGGCCCCCCCGGCGCCTCCCGCGCCCCCTCCTCGGGCAGCCCCCGCTTCTTAGTCCGTGGGGTGGGGGGCCCCGGGGGCCGCCCCGGGGGGCTGTCGGGGTCGGGCGTGGGGCCGGGGGCACGGGGGTCCTCGCCGTCGTAGGGCGCCGACCAGACGCGGCAGGCCCAGGCGCAGCGGTCGATGCTGTGCCGCGCGTCCCGCAGGTACTCCAGGTAGTTCCTGTCCAGCTCCGCCACCTCGTCCCGGGGCCCGGGCCGGGAGGGGCTGCCCGCGGGGGGCCCGGGGGAGCGGGGGGCAGCAGCCTCGGCGGGGGCCGCGCCGGCCTGGCGCATGAAGAAGGAGAGGCGGGACGGCGTGGAGGGCTTCGGTGCCGGGGGTGCGTCTGCGCCGGGGCTGCCGTGGCCTGCGGGGGACGCGGGGTCAGCACCGCGGGGCAGCACCGGGCTGGGGCAATTGCAGGTGCCGCGGGGATGGTGGCACGAGGCTCGGCACTGAGCTGGCAGAGGAATGGGGGCCCAGCGGCTGCAGGGCTGGCACAGGGGAGCCCAGTGCCAGGACAGGGCTCGAGTATGTGGGGATGGCATGGCACGGGGGAGTGTGCCAGGATGGGGTGAGGATGGGGCTCAAGTTGCCACAGGAATGGCACCAGGGGCTCAGCGCTGAGCTGGGACAGGGTCCAAGGGGACAGCACGGCAGAGCTCAGCAATAGGACAGGACGGGGCCATAGGGATGGCACAGCTGGGACTCATCCACAAGCTGGAGCAGAGGTGGGTTACAAGTGGCCATGGAGACCCCAGGAGAGGGCTCCACATCAAGCCAGGAGGAGGACAGGGCCTAAGGGGCCACAGGGATAGCATGGGACAGCTCAGTGCCAAGCCAGGGTAGGAAAGGAGTCTGAGGGGCAGCAGGGATCCTGGGAGAGGGCTCAGGGTCAGGCCAGGGTCCAAGGGGCCATGGGGAGGGTCGGCTGGGGCTCTGAGGGGCCGCAGTGGCGTACCCCTGGCCCGGGCGGGGGGCTCCTCGTCCCGGTCGCGGGGCGGCGGGGGGCTCTCGGGCCGGCAGCAGCGCGGGATGAGGGACAGGAACTTGGCCGCTGTCTTCCCGTAGATGTCCAGGTCCCGCACCGCCCGCTTCTGGCTCAGCATCACATGGCTGCAGGGCAGCAGGTACCTGCGGGCACGGTGGCACAGGGCAGCTGCAGGAGACACACGGGGACAGGGACCCTCCACAGGACCCCAGCCCCTTCACAGTGGGGCAAATGATGTGGCTGCCTCACATCCACATGCCCACCGGGGAGCAACTCCCCAGGCCCATCCCGGGAGCAGGCCAGCAGCAGGTGACCCCCAGCCCCCTCACCTGAGCACCAGCTGCAGCATCACATCCTCGCAGTTGAGGCTGAGCAGGGTCCGGAAGAGGCTCAGAGACACCATGCACAGCTGGGGACAGTGCAGGGCGTCAGAGGGGCAGCGGAGCGGGCAGGGGGCAGTGCCACCCGGCCCACGGCAGGACAGGGGACGGGGATGGGAACGGGATGGGACAAGGATGGGGACACTGGGGATGGGACACAGATGAGGACGGGGATGCGGGGGGCACGGGGCTCACCCGGGAGTTGCTGTTGATGCGGCCCACCAGCGTGTCCAGGATGGTGGTGTTGTCGTGCCGGTGCAGCAGCACGAAGCGCAGGAAGGTTTTCAGCAGCGCTGTCTCGCTGACGCTGCGCAGGAACAGGTCCAGGTACGCCGTGCTCGCAATCATCTCCTCCACCGAGGTCTGCAGGAGGGGCTCGTGCAGCTGGGGGCCGCGGGGACGGGCGCCGCGGGGCCCTGCCCACCCGCACGGGCAGCGGTACGGGCAGGAGACCCCCATCCCACGCCTGCTGCCGGGGTCCCTCACCTTGTGCAGCGCCGGCCCCATGACGGGCACGAGGAACCCGTTGTGGACGTAATCCACCAACTGCTTCTGCACCAGTGGGTGGGCGACCTGAGGGGCCGCAGGGGGGTCAGGCAGCCCCCTGTGGGGCTGGGAGTCCCTCTCAGCAGCCCCTCAGCCCCACCTGGATGACGGCATTGCAGAACTCGAGCGAGTTCATGAAGAGGACGAGGGAGGAGACGCCGATCCAGTCCTCGCGCCGCAGGAAGTGCCAGTCATCTCCTCGCACCTCGATCTTGCGGGGCAGGGAGGAGTACAGGGCGCTCAGGCCCGTGGCCAGCACCTGGGAACACATGTACTCGGCTGCCCCGCAGCCCCTCGCGCCTCCGGCTGCTGCACCCAACCGGCCTTCCCCAAACCCCAGCAACCTGCCCCCCACAAACCTGCCCCACTCCAGCGCTCCAGGCAGGGCAGCTGGGCTGGGCCCTGACCACCACTGACCCCAGGGAGTGGCCCCTCATCCCCAGCCCAGCACTGGGCCCTCCATCATCTCCAAGCCTCCCATCACCACCAAGTCCCCCTATCATCTCCAAGCACCCTGTTCCCAGGTCCCTCATCCCCAAGCTCTCCATCATCTCCAGGCTACTTGGAGGCTACTTGTCACCCCCAAGCCCCCCATCACTTGCGGACCTTCTGTCATCCCCAGATCCCCCATCATCTCCAAGCCCTCTATCCCAAAGCTCTCCATCATTTGCAAGCTCTCCATCGCCCAGCTTCCATCATTCCCAAGCTCCCATAATCCCCAGCCCTGTCCTCCACCAACCCCAAGCCAGGGCAGGACTTCCTCTGGGTCTGTCCATGGCTCCTTGCCCCAGCTCTGCCAACAGTGCAGGGTCCCAGCAGCACCCCAGGGAGGGGACATCACCCTGGGGAGGGGAGCGCTGCCCCGAGGAGGGGACGCCTTGCCCCAGCTCTGCCAACAGTGCAGGGTCCCAGCAGCATCCCAGGGAGGGGACCGCCCGCGGGGACGCGTACCGGGCAGAAGTAGGAGTTGTCGGTGATGGACTGGGCCACGGCGCGGTTGCTGGCAGACATGGCCATGATGAGCAGCAGCGCGTCCCGTGCCTGCTGGCCCCGCGTGCCCTCGTGGTGGATGAAGGGGATGAGGAGCGAGAAGATGATGAGGTTGGCGGGGCCCTGGTCCGTGTGGCTGTGGAAGAAGAGCTCCAGGATGGCCGGCTCGCGCGCCACGGAGACGCAGAGCTGGTTGAGCAGCAGCACCAGGCTGTTCTCCAGCGGGGCCGAGGCGGGCTCGGCGCACACGCTCAGCAGGCGCAGCAGCGGCGTCAGCACCGGCTTGTGCCGCAGCAGGGGCTGCCGGGCCTGGCTGATCAGCATCTCGTACAGCTTCAGCTGCTCCACCTGCACACGAGGACACGGCGGGAAAGGTACAGAGACCACCCGGTCCTGCTGTTCCTCCAGCACAACCCAGCCCACTCAACTCGTGTCCCCAGGTGCCACATCCACATGGCTGTGAAATCCCCCCAGGGCTGGGGATTCCAGCACTGCCCTGGGCCATCTGTGACAGTTTTCAGGATGGCTCGTGTAGTCTCAACCCCAATCCAACCTGAACTTGCCACGGGACAGTGCCCTGCCCTTGGCCAGGCTGACCCTCAACCCAGCACCTTCACCCTTCAGATCCAGCCTGTCCCAACCCCGCCACAAACCCCCCAGCAGCGCAGACCCCTCTGCTCCCCTCACTCAGACCTTCCTCTCCTCGGTGAAGTCGCCCTGCAGATGCCAGCACAGGAGGCGCTCCAGCAGGTTCTCAGCAGCCACAAACTCCAGGATGGGCCCGCAGGCCATGTCCCCGTCCCCCTGTGACCTGTCCTTGTCCCCGTCCCCCCAGGGCCGGTCCTCAGCCAGCAGATTCAGCATCTGGTAGGTGTTGTTGCGGACGGCGCTGAGGTCATCGGGGGCCGGTTTGCTCCCGCGCCGCTCCAGGATCCGCAGCACCTGTGGGAGGGGGCCTGGCAGTGAGGGCTGGGGGCTGCAGGGTCGGGGGATCCTCACTGCCCCCAGCCCCGCTCACCTGTGCCCAGTGGTTCTTGAAGACCATGAGGCAGGTCTCGGGGTCAGCGGTGACGGGGGGCTGCAGGCTGGCGCTGCGGGGGGCTCGCTGCCCGCCCGCCCGAGGGGTCAGCTTGCTCAGCCAGCTCATCCTCTCCATCGGCACGGGGTCACACACAGCTCCGGGGCACCCCAGCCCGGCTGGACGCGGCCTGGCACCACCGTGGGGGCACAGCGGAGCGGGCAGGGTGCCAGGGTCCTCTCTCCATGCTGCTGCCAGCGGGCTGCAGGGAGCGGGGCCGTCAGAGAGCCCAGCCCCACCTCACGGCCAGCAGCAGGGAGGGAGGCAGAAGGGGAAGGAGGAGGGAAGCCAGGAAGGAAGAAAGTCAGGAGGAAAGGAAGGCAATCAAGAGGAAAGGCAGGCAGGAGAGACAGCAGTGGGAACTGGGCTGGGCAAGAGTGCTGGGGCAGTGGTGGCTGGAGGACTCTGGATCCCGGTCCTGCTCACACCCAGTACTGGACTTTAAACCAGGAACTGGCCCAGCATGGGTGTGGGGAGTACCCAGCAGCCACAGGAACACCAGGACAGCTGGGACAGCTGCCCACCCCCATGCTCAGCAGCACCCACGGCCGGCGCAGCACGACGGCGCTGCCAGGATATTTATAGTGCCCCGTGCCCCAGCAGCACCAGTGCCACCGCAGGCACCAGCACGGGACTGACACCGAGGCCCCAGAGCCGGCAGCCCCGGCGTGCCTGGGGCAGAGACACACCGCAGGGGCTCCCCAGTCCCCCACCAGCACATGGGGAGGGCAGTGGCTTTGAGAGCCAGTGCCACAGCCCCTGCATGGCGCTTGGGGAAGTGAAAGTGCCATTAAAGACACGCCAAACCACAGGGGCAGGAAGGGAAAGCGGCTGAAGCTGGGGCAGTGGGACACAGCACGGGCCTGTCTATTTATACCCAGCTCAGCCTGTCCCACCCACAGCCAGCGCTCGTGTGGCTGCTAAAGTTAGAGCCACTGAATGCCAGGGCAGCGCCAGCCCTGCCACCCAGCACGGCGGCCCCAGCAGGAACACGGAGCCAAAGGCCTGACTGTGGCACACTGGGGGGTCCCTGTGCAGGGACCCGTGTGACATAGGGCCAGAGCCATGCTGGCAGGACAGGGACACCAGCTGTCACCACTCCTCTCCTGATACCAGTGCCCCCTCACCCAGCCTGACTGTGCCTGTCACATACCAAAGCACCCAGCCACAGGGCACAGCAGGGGCTGTGGCACCCCCCCAGTGTCACCCCAGTGTCACCTGGACGGGCTGTGGTGGGGCAGCACCCTCCACCGGGGCAGCAATTAGCCAGAGACAGGGGGGTGACCAGGGGCCACCAGACCAGGGAAAGGGACACTGCCGGCAGGGACACCGAGGGCACAGGGACATCAGGTGCCACCAGGGCAGGGACAGGGATACCGGGGCACGGCCACCATGGGCAGAGGATGGCACCCGGTGCCAGGAGGTTGTGGGTGATGAGCACCGGCCCCCCGAAGCACCGTGCGGGGGTCACCGAGGGGTCGCCAGGGCGGTCGCCGGTAGGGTCCGGGTGAGGCGGGGGGCTGTCCCAGCCCGGGGCTGCCCGCCGCGCCGGGGCCGCGCTCCCCTGCCCGCGGGAAGTGCTGCTCACGCTCACTTGGGCATCCTCAGTCCCGGAGCCACGGAGACACCGGCACCGGGACGCCTGAGGCTCCGGGGTCACGCGCAACCGGGAGCCCTGGATGCCGCGGGGCCGGGCCGCCTACCTGGGTCAAGGTCGCGGCGGTCCGGTCCCGTCAGCGCCGCACCTGCGGAGGGCAGAGGAGGCGTCGGGCGCGGGGCCGGGACCCCCGGGAGGGCCCCTCGCCCTCGCGGCAGAAGGGCGGCTGGACCTGCCCCGAGGCCCGCCCCGCTCCCCGCGGCCCCCGCTCCCGCTGTCCCCGCTCGCGGTGTCCCCATTGCCGGTGCTCCGGCGCCCCCCCGGCCGCTCCCGGTGCGCCCCGGCGCCGCCGCTCACCGCCCGCCCCCGCCACGGGCCCCGCGCTCCCGACGCCATCTTCCCGCCGCGCCCGACGCACCGCGCGCGCTGGCCACGCCCACCGCGGCCCGGGCACGCCCACCGCGGGCCGGGGACACGCCCACACGCCTCTGTGGGCGTGGCCTCTCCCGCAAAGTGCGGGCGCTCATTGGCTAGGCCGTGAGTGGGGCGGGGCCGGGGCGCGTGGGAACCGGGCACCGGGACAGGCGGAACCGGGACACCCGGCACCGGGTACCCTGTACGAGCACCCCCGGAGCGGCATCCTCAGCAACCGGGAGCCCCTCTGCGCCGGGCAGCGGTAACCGGGCACGCAGGTGCCGGGGCTCCCGGCACCGAGAGCCCCAGTACGGGCACCGCTCGGAACCGGGCACCCCGCCGGCCCAGCCACACCTGTACGGGGGCCCCCCATAACTGCGCACCCCGGTACCGGGTAACCCTGCACCGGATAACCCCTGCACACTGCACTTCCCGGAATTGAGCGCCTCGGAAGCCGGCACCCCGGTGCCGGGACCCCAGAACCGCTCTCCCGGGCACCCCAGAAACGGGCCCTCCCTGGCCTGGGCACCCTCGTGGCAGATAACCTTGCACCGGGCACCCCTGTGCCGGGCAGCCCCGTGCCAGGTGCTGGGACCCGCCGCCGGCTCTGCACCGGGCGCTGCCAGGCACCGGCTGTTGTTCCTGGAGGCCAGCCTGGGCCCCGCACACCTGGCCGCGGCTCCGTGCCCCGGTGCTGCCTGGCACAGGTGTCCCAGGGGCCGACGGGTACCTGGGGACCTCTCGTTGCCGGGACACGCCCGGTGCCGCAGGAGCCGCGTGGCTGCGTCCCTCGAGGAGCCACGCCCGGTACCGGGGCAGGCGGCGGCACCCGGCGGTGCTCAGGTGCAGGACCGCGCAAACCGGGACGCACAGATCCCCGCCGAGAAGGATCCTGCCGGGACCCTCGGCTCCGTCCCGTCCTGCCGCTGGGCCGGGCTCTGGAGCCATGGCCACAGCCGGGGCTGGCACCGGCACCGGGCACGGCACGGGGTGAGCGGGGCACGGCTGCTCTGGGGGCTGGGGTACGGGACCCCCACAGGTGCTGGGGCCTGGCTCAGCCACAGAGCCACCGGCACCCGGGGCTGGGTGCGGGCAGAGGGGCCGCACACGGGGACAGAGCGACCCCCGGTCCCTCTGTGCCCCCAGCCGCGCTGCCACCCCCCGGAGCTGGAGCCTGGACCCCGCCGGGGACTGGCACTACAGGTGGATCAGCCTCATGGTGCTGCCCATCCTTTACAACTGGGTCGTCCTCATCCTCAGGTGCCAGGCGGGGGGTTTGGGGTGCGGGTGGGGGTGTCCTGGCCCCGTCCCAGCCATGCCCCTCGTACCCCAGGTGCTGCTTCCCCGAGGTGCAGGAGGCACACGCGGGGCTGTGGCAGGCCCTGGACGGGCTCAGCGACGCGCTGTACCTGCTGGACATCGCCGTGCACCTCCACACAGGTACGGACACACGGACACACGGACACACAGGCACACCGTCACACAGGTGTGTACACACACACGCACACAGACACGCAGAAACACAGATGTGTACACAGGCACGCAGACACACACATACAGGTACACACGGACACACAGGCACACCGTCACACAGGTGTGTACACAGACATACGCACACAGGTGCACAGACACACAGGTGTGTACACAGACATACGCAGGTATGTACACACATAAACAGGTGTGCAGCTGTACATACACACATGTGTGCAGATGTGTACACACATGCACACACAGAGACATGCGGGTGTGTACCTGTACACACACACACACACAGAGACATGTGGGTGTGTACCTGTACACACACACACATGTGTGCAGGTGTGTACATGTATATACACACACAATGTGTGCATGAACGTACACACAGGTGCACTCCCACCCTGTACAGCCACCCCCAGCCCCACACAGAGGATGTCTGGGTGGGCAGGTGGTCTTGAGTCTCGGCACCCACCACTCAGCCCCATGGCAGCCCAGGGAGCCACCAGTGGCATCCCCAGGGTGCCCACCCGGGGTTCCTGTGCCTCCCTGTGCCCCAGGCTGGGCACCTGCGTGGGCCCCTCTGCGAGCCCTCTCCCATCCCAGGCAGGTCCCGAGCAGCCCCTGCCCTCCAGGACAAATCCCCTGGAGTGCCGTGGCTGCCCTCCCAGGTTTCCTGGAGGACGGGATCCTGGTGCGGGACGTCAGCCGGACGCGGCGGCGCTATCTGGGCTCCTGGACCTTCCCCTGGGACGTGATGTCCGTGCTGCCCACCGAGCTGCTCTGTCTGCTCCCAGGGGTCCCGAGGGTCCCCGGGGTGCCGGCAGCACGCGCCAACCGCTGCCTGCGGGTGCCGCGGCTCTTCGAGGCCTTTGACCGGCGCGAGACGCGCACGGCCTGGCCCAACGCGTTCCGCGTGGCCAAGCTGATGCTGTACCTGCTGCTGGGCATCCACTGGCACGGCTGCCTCTACTTCGCGCTGTCGGCACGCCTGGGGCTGGGCGCTGACCCCTGGGTCTGCCCCGGCTTCACGCGGCCGCTGCGCCGCTACCTGCACAGCTTCTACTTCTCCACGCTGGTCCTGGCCATGGTGGGCGACACGCCGGAGCCGCAGCGCGAGGAGGAGCTCCTCTTCCTCACCGCCGGCTTCCTCCTGGCCGTGCTGGGCTTCGCCACCATCACCGGCAGCATCAGCACCGTCATCGTCAACCTCAGCTCGGCCGCCGCCGCCTTCTACCCGGACGCGGGGCCGGTGCGGCGGTACCTGCGGGCGTGCGGGCCGAGGTGGCGGCCGGCGTGCACCTGGCGGCCCTGCGGCGCGTGGGGCTGTTCCGCGGGTGGGAGCGCGGCGTGCTGCGGCAGCTGGTGCTGCGCCTGCGGCCGCAGGTCTTCGGCCCCGGCGAGTTCGTGTGCCGGCGCGGGGACGTGGGCCGCGAGATGTACTTCATCCGCGAGGGCCGCCTGGCCGTGGTGGCCGAGGACGGCGTCACGCGGCTGGCCGTGCTGGGCGAGGGGCTCTACTTCGGGGAGATCAGCCTCATCGACATCAAGGGTGAGCTCCACGCTGCGCCCCGGCGCTGCCCCGTGCTCCCCTCGGGCTCACGGCCCCTGCCCCGCAGGCAACGTGGCAGGGAACCGGCGCACGGCCAACATCCTGAGCATCGGCTACTCAGACCTCTTCTGCCTGGGCAAGGAGGACCTGGCGGAGGTGCTGGCCGAGTTCCCCCGTGCCCGCGCTGCCATGGAGGCCAAGGGCCGGGAGCTGCTGCTGCGCATGGGCCAGCTGGACACCGCAGCTGAGGCGGCGGCACTGGCGGCCGGGGCCGAGGCGGAGCGGCGGCTGCGGGGGCTGGAGGTGGCCCTGGAGGGGCTCCAGACGCGGGCAGCCCGGCTGCTGGCACAGCTGGAGGCCGGTGCCCTGCGCATGGCCCTGCGCGTCCGGCGCCTCGAGGGACGGCTGCAGCTGCGGGACAGAGCCGTGCGGGACGGGGCAGTGCGGGACGGGGCGGTGCGGGACAGAGTCGTGCGGGACGGGGCGGTGCGGGACAGGGCGGTGCGGGACAGGGCGGTGCGGGACAGAGCCGTGCGGGACAGGGCAGTGCGGGCAGACGGGGAAGTGCCGGACAGAGCGGTGCGGGACAGGGCGGTGCGGGACAGAGCAGTGCGGGCAGACAGGGAAGTGCCGGACAGGGCGGTGCGGGACAGGGCGGTGCGGGCAGACGGGGCAGCAGGAGCGGCCTCACCGCAGCAGCCTGCCGGCCCACAGGGTCCTACGTGGGGACAGGGCCCCCCCAGAGTGCAGGGCTCCAAGGCTCAGGCTGTCCTCAGGACACACGGTCCTCCCCGGGAACAGGGTCCCTCCGAGGGGCAGGGTGCCCCCAGGGCACAGGGTCCTGCCCGGGACCCAGGTTCTGCAGGAGGACGGGGTCCCACTGGGGTGCAGGGCCCCTCCAAGGCACAGGGCCCCCACAGAGCACAGGGTCCCAGCGACATGCAAGGTGCTCCCAAAGCACAGGATAGCCCCATGGTGCAGGGGCCCCTCAGGGCACGGGGTCCTCGTGGCGTGTATGGTCCCAGGAGGGCACCGGCTCCGCTCAAGGGACATGGTACCCCCATGGTAGAGGGTCCCCTCAGGGCACAGGAGCTGCCCAGGGCACGGAGGCAGACTGGGACACGGGGTTCCGGTGGCATGCATGGTCCCGGCAGGGCACAGGCTCTCCCCGGGGGTCCCTCTTGGTCACAGAGATCCAGAGGGGCGCATGGTGTCCCCGAGGCTCAGAGGGTCGGGGTCCCACGAGGGGTGGGGGTGCCGCGGGACTAGCGCCGCGGTGCTGAGGGGTGACCTGCAGGGGGACACAGCAGCCACCACTGCTGTCGGGTGACACCGACAGTTGCTGCTGCGGGACCGGGACCGGGAGAGGAAGGAGCAGGGATGGGGCCGGGTCGGGGTCACGGAGCTTCGCAGCTCGGGACCCCCAGCCCCGCCGGGCCGTCCCCCAGCCACCAGCAGGGACGCGGTGACAGACACCGCGGTGGTGGCCGTCGCCCGGTGCCTCAAGAGCGTTCCCAGCGAGCCCCCCCAAGCTGCCCGACCCGCCCGGGATTCGGGGCGAACCGCACGCCCCGGTACTCCCCGAGCCCCGCTCCCGGTACTCTCCGTGGCCCCGCCCGGCCCCCACCGCCCCGGGC